>NW_014556488.1:1863003-1891532 GCF_001313825.1 Dinoponera quadriceps
TCCCGCCCCGGTTCGTCGGACCGCGGGCCTTATTCCACACTCTCCCTTCCCACACTTCGCGGTCCCTTCCATCTCCTCCACCTTACTCGCCGCAGAGACCCCGCGCGCGCGCGCGTTTCGGGGCCTTACTCCCACCTCGTGCCTCTTTTCGCCGGAGAGAGAGAGAGAGAGAGAGAGAGAGAGAGAGAGAGAGAGACGTGCGTCTTTTGGGTACCCGCCCGTGCGCCCGCACATTATATTCTACTTTATTCATACAGCGCGGCTGTCACGCACGCACGCACGCACGCACGCACTTTCGTATCGAGGTGCGTATTTCTGTCCCGACACGCGCATCGGCGAGATGATCGCGGGACCTTGCGACCTCTTCCAGAAGGGACTGACGCGGAACGGGAAGCTTCCAGCGAGAAGTACGACGCGCAGGCTACTGTTCGTCTCGAAGCGCGATTCTTTCCGCGACAAGCGACGAGCGTGTAGTTAACGCTCGTTGCAGTTGTTGTTGTTGCTATTCCTATTCCCTACGTCCCTTTTCGCGTCAGCCAGTCGCGTGCTACGTCTGCGTTAGCAACGCTAGTTCACGGTCCCGTCGTCGTCGTCGTCGTCGTCGTGTCCGGTGGTTTCCCCGAAGATCGATATCCCCGCTCGGCCGAGATCCCGTTCTCCTCTCTCTCTCTCTCTCTCTCTTTTGCTGGAATATCGCGGCGGTAACAACAAGTGAGTCGCTTCATTACCATCATTAGACAGTACGTAAATTACGCGATCACTCGTTACATGCAAAGTGGGCCATTTCTTGTGATCTGTGAACCCCTGGGAACCCACGGCTCTTGTCCTGGTCCACAACGCCATTGTAAGCGACCGCCGCGATTGTTGCGCGCCGCTGCGTGTCCTTCCCGCATCTCTTTCTCTCCTCCTCATTCTCTTTCTCCGTGGGCCTCCTATTTTCCACCCCCGCTTTTGTATCGAACGCAATTATCGCGCACGCGTTTCCACTCCGCTCGTCCTCCGCGAATTCCGTCGTCGCCGTTACTCGCAAAGACAGACGGATGAATCGCCGGCTTTGTGGCGGACGCGTCGTCCGCCCTGATCGCGTGGAGTCACGATGATGATTCATCCGCTCCGGAATTCGATCGTTACGGATTGCCGCAACGCGATCGCCGATTTCCCCCCCCCCCCCCNTACGTCATCGCGCGCGTTACGGTATGTACGCGCGGTGTCCGGGAAAACGGCGCGGCGCTTCGGCGCGGCCTGTGTGCCATCCTCTTACAGGATGTTTGCCTAGAACATGATAAATACGGTTTCAATCCTAGCCTCCGTCTCTCCCCTTCTCCCTTCGTCCCTCCTCGTTCTTTCTCCCCCTCCCCCCTTCTGCCCGTGTATCCTTCTCTCTCTCTCTCTCTCTCTCTCTCTCTGTTTCTCTGTCTTCCTTTCTCTTGTTCCTCGGGAACTCCCCGTATGATTAAACGGCGTACGTCCAATGCAGGCGCGTGGCCCTGGGCTACGCCAACGCTTACCGTGTATATGTATCCAGTTATATACCTTCCTTGTACCCGGTGTGTACCTGGTGCGCAATCAGAGAAATCGGGCCCCCCTCGTCCTCCCCCGCCGCCGCCAGAGAGTAATGGTGCGTTTTAGGCGGCGCAATTAAGCCTCGCGGAGAGCCTCGCAATGAGAGAGAGACCGGGCTGACTTTTCCGCTAACGCGCGCGCTAACGTCGTTATTCCTGGCACCCCGATCCGTAAATCATACGCGGTAGCACAATGGCACCGTAACCGGGGAACGTATCACGTCTAAATTATACGCGTCGAGTGTAACGAGTTACGCCGCGGCCTCGAACTTCCGCGACTTGGAAAAGTCGCATTCCCCCCCGCAAGCCCGCTCCGCGGGACGAATTCGAGTGACTCTCGGCCGGTTCGTCCGGAAACGCCGAGGGAAATCGAACTCGGTCGTTCGAGCCCGCCTCATCCGTCCGGCGATGATCATCCATGAGGATCATCGCCGCGGAAGCGGCCCGGCTCGCTCGTTAAAAGTGTGTTCCGCGGAGCGGACGCACATGGGGGAAGCTCTAAATCAACCCCGGCGACCGCTAGAGCGGGCGACGCGCGGCTCTACAATAATATTCTGTTGAAATTATAGCCCCGGTTGTGTTACCTTCCGTTCGAGCCGATTTAAGTCGTCATAAACGAGCCGCGAATGTGGGCCGTAAATTTCGCAAAGTAATCGCGCCACTGACCCAACTACGGCGCGAGATGCGAGCAATAAAAGCGCGCGACGAGCTCTAGCCGGGCCTGAAGTGACAGCGCGCGACGCGTTGCGCCTCTCGATGGGTCCCCCTGGACCGCGGCTGAAACTCGCCGTTTCTGCAGGCTCGCCGCCTCTCACCGGCTCGGGCATCGTCAAGATCATCGTGCTCGACGTGAACGATCACAGCCCGGAGTTCGCCAGGCAGCACTACAAGGCCACCATGCTGGAGAACATGCCTGCTGGGACTTGGGTCACCAAGTTGCACGCCGTCGATAAGGACGAGGGGCTCAACGCGAAGATCAGGTGGGGCCCTGATGTGCGCAATGTTCTTACGCAACGAGAGAAAAAATGTCTGAGATAAGAATCTGAGATAGGAACCGCCGAGAGCGTTATCTTGATATTTTCGAAAAATCTGATCGTACCACAAACGGTATAGAATATTGTTTTATACCATAATATTTTCGGAGGAAATATTCTCTCGTATACATTTGTTCGTTATATTTTGCCTACCTCGTCGTTTTCGACGGTATCCGCTGGAAATTAAAGCTGCAATTCCATGCGAATTTAGCGATAAATCGTAAAATCGTTATTCACGAAGCAAGTTCGTGAGAATCTGACTTGCAATTTTACGTAAACTTACGTAAACTGTAATTTTATACTAACATTAGAGCAACATAGAGACGCGCGCGCTACTTAGCTAATTTAGTTATTTAGCTAATTACTGTTATACGAGAAAAAAAAATCTCAGTTCGTTTAACCAAATAAGCACCAGCACTAAAATTCGTTGAAGAGAAAACGATTTTTACTATCGAAGCTAGCAATAATTAAACCTGTTATATTTAGCCTTTTTTGGAATAGATCTGTACTGCTCATATATATAATTTTTTTTTTAAGTTGCACGTGATTGCAAGTAAAGAAAGATCATCGGCTTATTTGCAGGTTCAGGTGTTCCGATTATTTTGAACATGAAATATATAGTAATTGTTAAGTTTTTTAGTGTAATTAAAAAATTTTTCATTCATATTTTTGACAGTCGCTAAGAAATTTTCCATAATACTTGTGACTTACAGGCAGCTTCTTGATAATCTCGTGAAATTTACGAGAAATCGTCGATATTTACGAGCGATCATACGTCTTACGATACACATAAAATTACAGTTTCGGTCGTAAATTATTGCGAGTCTTACGAGAATAAATTACGAGTCTTACGATTTTGCCTGTAATTGCAGCGTAAATCTTTGAATTAACCCCTTTTGACTTGAAATAAAACACATTGAAGGATTATTTCAACCCTTTAAACGTGCAGATAAACGCATAAGAATACGTGTATTTTTCATTATTTGTATCTTTTATTCTATTTTCTCCATAATACATACATATATATATATATTAAAATCCCACCAAAATTGGTGAAGGACTTTCGACGGTTTCCCTGTGAGTGGAAGGAAAGAAGAATATCCGCGATAAAAAGTATCGATCATGCTCTGAACCGTGATTTTGCGGATCTCTTGAGCAGGTATAGTCTATATGGAGACAAGGTAGAACACTTCTCTGTGGATCCCGACACGGGTGATGTATCCACCACGGTGTCGTTAGACCGCGAGCAGACCGCTGTATACCATCTCACCCTGCTGGCGCAGGACTCGAGCCCGACGGAGCGCGCTACTGCCGTCAAACTGACGGTCTACGTGCAGGACGTGAACGACAACGCACCCCGCTTCTCCAGTCCCCGATACATGGCTTATGTTCCCAGCGGAACCAAACCAGGTGAGTGTGACCGAGCTTTAATTGATTTCCGGCGAACTTTGATTAAGCCAATCGACGAATAATTGGCATAATTGTTGATTGTATTTGTCGTCCAATAATAAAGGAGAAATTGATAATTTCTATGTAAACATAAGCTAATAGTTTCTATATTTTATTTCAATGAAATACCAATAGATAATTTAAATTCTCGACTGAGAAAGAGAGAGGGAGAGAGAAATAGCAATTTGAAATCGTCGATTAGACTAATCAGAGTTTAGTGAAAGTCGCCCTTGAAGTGTCGATTAGAGTGCACTAATTGAATCCGCTGGGGCGTATTTCCGCTGAATTGAATCCCGCTGACGCCGAATTTTTCCTTCTCCCGTTCGCAGGTGACTTCGTGTTCGGCGCGAAAGCGGTCGACGATGACGACGGCGAGAACTCGCGGATCGTTTACCGGCTCCAGGGCGACGACTCCAAACGGTTCGACATCGACCTCGACAACGGTGTGATACGCGCCACCCAGGAACTGGCGAACGACAAGACCACTTATCAGTTGCAAATACAAGCGTCCGACTGCGGAGCCGAGCCCCAAAACGTCACCGCTGACCTGGTGATACACCTGTGGGAGCGGCAGTTGTTCCCCAGTTTTGAGTCGAACGTCAGCACCAGGTTCACGCAGCCCGAGGACGTGCCGGAGGGCACTCTGATCACCAAGCTGACGGCGACCTCGCCGAAGAGCGGACCGGCCAGTAACCTGATCTACGGCATAGCCGGCGGAAACGTCGGAGACGCTTTGAAAATCGACTCCCACACCGGCGAGGTAATTGAGACCGGATGCATCATGTTTTCGAGAGAAATTTGCATCGAACGGCCAAAATTACAAAATATTTTTCTCTGTATAAAAATATTTGCAGAGAGAGAGAGAGAGAGAGAGAGAGAAATAAAATAATTAAATTTGCTTGGAATATTCTACTTGACGATGCAATTATTAATATTATGTTAATATCAGTTGCTAATACAACTGTTAATACCATTATTAACGTTGCTGAATTTGTGTTTAGGTCGTGGTGGCCTCCGGTTTCGATTACGAGACTGCTCCGCACTACGAAGCTTGGATCGAAGTGCGCGACTCGGATGATCCGCCGCTACGCAGCGTCCTCCAACTGCTGGTGAACGTCACCGACGCGAACGATAACGCGCCGGTCATGGAAGCGGCAATTTACAACGCGACCGTCCTGGAGGACGAGTACCCGCCGTTATCCGTCATCAATGTGGCCGCGAGAGATCGCGATTCCGGCGAGAACGGTCAGGTCATTTATGTTTTGGTTGTACATTACAACGAGTCCTTTACCATCGACAGCAACACCGGAAGGATCGACACCAACACTAAATTGGATCGTGAAAAGGTAACCGAGCAATTATAATTACTCTTGATCGATTAACCGTATGTATATATAATTAATTAATTAAATTCTTGTGTTGAATTTTTAACGTATATTCGTGTATTAATTTAATATATTATGTTCACGTTATTTCAATATTTCGCGTTGAAGCGATATTCAACATGTGCAAGTGTTAAAACAACACATTTTATATTTCAATGTCGACTAACATATTATGCCTGTTTTGTGTTAATTTTTTACAATATTTGTAATATTACAAATTGTAATATTTACTTTTTAACATATGCATCTCGTGTTAAATTAACAGAAAAATGTATGTGGACCGTTTTGGATATGTGAAGTACGTTGAATTTAACCCAAAATATTTTGCCGCGCAATTCGTAATTCGAAGGATCTGAAAGTATCGCACATAATCGGTGACTCGTAAGTTTAAATCCCAAATTAATATGTCAAATTTCCTCGTCAGATCGCGTCTTACGAGCTGATCGTGGAGGCTCGAGACCAAGGTCATCCTCAGCTGACCGGCAGCGCGACGGTGTTGGTGACCGTGTTGGACAAGAACGACAATCCTCCGCACTTCACGCGGCTGTTCAGCGTGAACGTGACGGAGAACTCTGAGATCGGCACGTTCGTCATACGTATCACCAGCAGCGACCGGGACATCGGCCAAAACGCCAACGTCAGCTACGGCTTCACTCACAATCCAGGGGGGAAGTTCTCCATCGACGCCCTCAGCGGAAACGTTACCGTTGCCGGGCATCTCGACAGAGAAGAGCAGGACGAGTACCTGCTGAAGGTAGGAATCGTGCGGTGCACAGCAAATAATTCCGTATTAAAAACGGCCCACTGAAAATCTTTTATTACCTTCACAAGATGAATATATTAATTTGGACTGTTTTTAACATAAAATTACTATATACAATTTTTATCATCGCATTATCACACCCTAACGAATTGAAGAGCCACTCCACACCATCTCATTACAGATCGTAGCGCTGGACGGTGCGTGGAAGTCGAAGACCGACCTGACGATCACGATCCAGGACCAGAACGACAACTCGCCCGAGTTCGAGGAGAACATCTACCACTTCCACTTCCCGGAGCTACAGCCGGCGGTGGCTCACGTCGGCCAAGTGACAGCGGTGGATCATGACAAGCAGGGGCCGAACTCGGCCGTGTCCTACAGCCTGTTGCAACCGTCCGACCTCTTCACCGTCGACCCGGTGACCGGGGACGTCTTCAGCAAGCGTACCCTGCGCTACAAACACACTCACCGGCCCTCCTCGCCGGAGAACCTGTACTCGTTGACGGTGGTGGCGACCGACAACGGCAAGCCGCCGATGTCCTCGCGCTCGGTGGTCTACGTGAGCGTGGTGGACGCCAACAACAACGCGCCCCGCTTCGAGTACAGATCCTACCTGTCGCCTGTACCGGAAAATTACGGCGTCGGCAAACACATCACCCAGCTGGTGGCCCGCGACGACGCCGACTTCGGCGTGAACGCCGAGATAGACTACTCTTTGGTGAGCCTGAACGGCAGCGATCTGTTCTCCATCGAGGAGCGCTCCGGGTGGATATACGTGCGCAAGAGCCTCCACGGCATCAACGTCGACACGATGTTCCTCTTCACGGCCGTCGCCACCGACCGAGGTGTGCCGCCGCAGAAGGACGAGGTCACGTTGACTCTGGTCATCTCCGGGGAGAATCGGCACCAGCCTACCTTCGCAGCTGTTAGCTACCAGGTGAGGGTGCCCGAGAACGAGCCGGTCAACACTACGATCGTGACGGTGAGCGCCAAGGACGACGACACCGGGCCGAACGGCATGATCCGCTACAAGATCTCCGCCGGGAACGAGAGGAATGAATTCTCCGTGCACTCCATCACCGGCGCGGTCACCATATTGGAGCCTCTCGATTATGACCTGGTGCAAGAGTACCAGCTGAACATCACCGCCACCGATCTGGGCTTCGAACCGCGCCAGGCGGTGGCCACCTTGATCGTGAACGTCTCGGATATCAACGACAACCCGCCGATCTTCAACCAGAGCGTCTACGACGCCTACTTACCGGAGAACTCGCCGCCGGAGAGTTTCGTCTACAAGGTACGCTCGTGTTTTGCAGAACGCGAATTTTAACTCGCTAACACGGTCGGCAGCACAGGGCCGACTTTCGATGATTTTGCAAAACAGTCCAACTGACAATTGAAATATTAAGAATACAGTATATAAATGTAATTTGAGGTATATGTGTGTCTTTTACCTCGTTTCATCGGTTCTTTATTGATTGTAAAAAATTTGAAAATTTAATCTCAATCTTCGACTAAGATTACGATTTTCCACTGAATCTCTGATCAAAAATATTTGTGAGCCAATTATATCCTTTATCGAGTTAAACTTCAAATCTATCCTCTCTTCTTCGTACTGTTCTACCATGCCTATGATATATTCTTCCACCGAATTTAACCTTCAGGTGGTCGCTCGAGACATCGACTCGCCCAAGTACGCCGTGGTGCAGTACAAGATGCTCAGCGACAGCGCGGAGGGTCACTTCCGCATACACGGCAACACCGGCGAGATCACGTCGGTCACCAGCTTCGACTACGAGGAGGCGAACGAGTACAATCTCCACATCGTCGCGGCCAATCCCGACTCCAGTCCGCAGATGGTCGGTTTCACGACCGTGAGGGTGCACATCACCGGGGTGAACGAGTTCTACCCGAAGTTCATCCAACCGGTCTTCCACATGGACGTGTCGGAGAGCGCAGAGGTGGGCACGTCGGTCGGTCTGGTCCAAGCCACCGATCAAGACTCAGGGGAAGACGGCCGGGTGTACTACCTCTTCGTGGGCTCGTCCAACGACCGTGGCTTCTCCATCGGCTCGGAGACCGGTATCATAAGGGTGTCCCGACGGCTCGACCGCGAGACGCAGAATCGCGTGGTGCTGACGGTGATGGCGAAGAACGGCGGCGGCATACGCGGCAACGACACCGATGAGGCCCAGGTGATCGTCTCCATCCAGGACGGCAACGACCCGCCGGAGTTCCTTCAGAACTTCTACGAAGCCAACGTGTCGGAGGGCGCCGTCTACGGCACCCGGGTGGTCACCGTTCGCGCGATTGACAAGGACATACGACCGCAGAACAATCAGTTCTCGTACTCCATCATCGGCGGCAACCTCGGGCAAGGTTTCAAGGTGGACCCGCAGACCGGCGACATCGAGACGGCGAAGCATCTCGATCGGGAGACTGTGCACGCGTACGACCTGACGATCGGCGCGATCGACACCGGCTCACCACCCCAGACTGGCACTGTGATGGTGCACATCGAACTCTTGGACGTAAACGACAACGGCCCGGTCTTCGACCCGCCGGAGGTGATCGGCTATGTCAGCGAGAACGAGCCGGCAGGTACCACCATCATGACCCTGAGCGCAACCGATCCTGACCTGCCGCCTAATGGCGCTCCGTTCACCTACCGGTTGATCGGTGGAAGGCAGAGCAACATGGTCACGTTGGACAAGCATTCCGGGGTACTGAAAACCACCAGGAGCCTCGACAGGGAAACGATGCCGCAGCTAGACCTCGTGGTTAGTACTTGAAAGAATAATCGCGCACAAGAGAGAACATTGATAAGCTACTTACGCCCAGTAAGCAAGAAATCAAGAACACATCGTCACTGTTAACAACGTTTGACCCGAACGTTAAAAATAATATTTCTATGTTATGATTTTTTTCATATTTAGGGATGTATTTAATACTATAGTATATTATCAAGTAACGATTTAAAAACGTTTTTAAAATATTACGTCGAAATGTTTATAAAGTCCACATAAAATCAATGTTTCAAATGATTGATTTGAATGTTTCTCGCTTACCGGGTAATTTGTATAATTACAAAGTTACACAAAGTGTCACATGACATACTGTGCAAATTTAAGGAACATGTTTTTGATGTGAATTAAAGCAGAAAGTGTCTTAGAAAGATGGGTCTAATTCAGAACGGTCACCCATCTACAAGCGTAAAGTTAAAGTTTAATAATTTCTTCTAGCCTTTTACTGTTATTATTACTTCCCACGTTTCTCTTCTTCTCTTTGGAGAGTAATAATATAACAAAATCGATATGTTATTCGTCGATTTATAATTTTCCGTGATCGTAGGTCGAAGTTGAGGACTCGGGCGTACCGCGGATGAAGAGCGAGAACACGGTAACGGTGATCGTCACCGACCAGAACGACAGCCCGTCCACGTCGAGGTCGGTGCACGTGATCGTGTACTCCTTCAACGGGAAGACTCCGCTGGGAAATATCGCCGACGTGCATCCGAACGATCCGGATACCACCGGCGCTTACTCCTGCAGGATCCTGCCGGGCTCGAACTCGCGCGTGCTCGCGATCCCCATCGCCTGCGATCTGCACGTCAACAAGATCACATCCGGAGTTGGCTATTCGTTGAGCGTCTCCGGCAACGACGGCCGGCACCCCGACGTCGTCTCCAAGGTCACCGTCGAGTTCCTCATCTTCTCGAACGCCACGATCGAGAACAGCGTTACCTTGAAGATCTCCAAGATGACTGCGAAGGATTTCCTCAGCCGATACTACCGACCTCTGCTGGATCTCCTGCACGAGAAGGCCGACGTCGGCGACATTTTCACCATCTTCAGCATCGGCGACGACGATCCGGACCTGAACGTCTACATAGCGGCGAAGTCATCGCAGGGATACCGTTTGAAGTACGACGTCGTGGATCTGCTGTCGCGCAATAAAGAACAAATCCAGTCGCTGCTCGAAGGCAAGTCGTTCACCATCGGTTACTCACCGTGCAAGCACGCCCCGTGCGAGAACGGGGGCAGCTGCAGCGACCGATTAGCGATATACGACGACGCCAGGATCACCGACAGTCAGGCGCTGATTCTGACGTCTCCCCGGGTGCTGCACGAGATGGTCTGCAAGTGTCGGGACGGCTTCATCGGCGACAGGTGCGAGAAGAGGCAGGATCCCTGCTCGCCGAACCCCTGCTTGCTGGTGAGTAGAGATTAAGAGTCTTTTCTTCTCTCCCTTTTCCCTGTATATCTTGGGAATCTTTATATTTTGCAATTAGATCGAGAGACTCGTAGATTTAGAAAATGATTAAAACTATTTTCTACTTAATCTTATACTAGACCTAAACAGTTCACTCCTTTCCCTCATCTTTATCCTTCCTACCTTATTTCTCTTCTCCTACATATCCTTTCCTTTATCACTAACTTTACCTCTTTCCTCCTTCCTCTTCTTCAACTTCTTTTCTCTCTCTCTCTCTCTCTCTTTCTTTTTTTCCACAACTTTCCCAATATATTTCCCTCAACTATACAAACAAAATGCTCACAAATTTTCTACTGTTCTCATGATGAATTTCACAAAGTACGGATAATTATTGACTCATCATCCATCGTGGAATAGTTCTTCCGTGTTGAAGCTGTTCAGAATGATCTGGATTTCCTTCCTCTTGCTTGCAGGAAGGACAATGTCGGCGCCTGGGATACGACTTCCAGTGTATCTGCCCGATCGACCGCGACGGCAAGCTGTGCGAGCTCGAGAGGGGCGACGCGTGCGCCAGCAATCCTTGTCGGAATGGCGGCTCCTGCCAGAAGAGTCCGGACAGCTTCAGCTTCTTCTGCCTGTGCCGGGCGGGCTACAGAGGGAACCACTGCGAGGCGGTGTCCGATTCTTGCCGCCCGAATCCCTGCCTGCACGGCGGCCTGTGCGTGAGCGAGAAACCCGGGTACCGATGCAGCTGTCAGGAGGGCCGCTACGGACGGCACTGCGAACGATCGACCTTCGGCTTCGACGAGCTGTCGTACATGGCATTCCCGACGCTGGACGCCAGCACAAACGACATCACCATCGTGTTCGCCACCAACAAGCCGAACGCGCTGCTGTTGTACAATTACGCCGCGCACACCGGCGGCCGTTCGGACTTCGTCGTGCTCGAGCTGGTGAACGGCCGGGTGGTGTTCTCCTATGGCGGTGCCAGGAGCGCGATCACCTCCGTCACCATCAAAACCGAGAATCCGGTGTCGGACGGCATGTGGCGCAAAGTCACCGCCACGAGGAACGGCAGGTCGGTCTCGCTCAGCGTGTCCCTCTGCACGGAAAACGGCGACATCTGCGACGACTGCAAACCCGGCGACGGCAATTGCTACGCGACCGAGACGGGCCAGACCGGGTTGGTGTCACACTATTTATATCTCTGTCTTATCGGTTTCATTTCATTTTATTTTCATTCTTATATAATTTTGTTTTTATTCCGTAAAAATGTAATTCTGCTTAGAAATCCTCGTTTAACAATTGTGTAAATTGTATTTTATATCAATTTGTCTTCCATTTTAAAAAGTTTCCTTTGGAATTTCCTTATTCAACATTTTTCCACTTATACAATTTTCAATAAACGTCGTAAAGAGCGGAAGTTATCGCGGCAACTTGGAATCGATTAGCATCAACGGCTTAACGCTTGACGCGTATTTGCAGGACGCTGAACTTCAACAATAATCCTCTACTGCTGGGCGGCTTGAAGGACGCCGACCCCGTGCTGGAACGTTCAGGCCAGGTGCATTCCGACGATTTCGTCGGCTGCATTCAATCGGTGTCGATAAACGGCAGATCCCTGAACCTGACGAATCCGCTGGCGTCTCGCGGCGTCAAGTCCACATGCGTCCGGTCGCGGAAGAGTCCCTGTTTGAGGGGAGACGAGAACGAGCCCGTCTGCGGCGCGGAGGATCAGTGTTACGACAAGTGGCACCAGGTGATGTGCCAGTGCGGGTCCGTGATAGCGCCGAATTGCCACGGCGCCTTCGAGCCCGTCACGTTGAGCGAGGGTGGATTCGTGGAGTTCAAGGTGAGAGTCAGCAAACATGCTTGGAGTCTGATCGATATTAATGACCAAATAGTATGAATAACTTGAAAATACTACACTGTGCATTGATATACGCAATGTGATATCACGCAGGTAACGGAGAAGCACAAGAGGATGCAACTGTTAGTGGAACTCTACGGCGGCTCCACCAGATGGCACGGCACGAATCGCACGAAACGCGACATCGCACAGGACACGAGCTTCATAACGAATCCTTCGCCCTTGAAGACGATCGGTCTGATGTTCAGAACCGTGAAGTCCAACGGGATCCTGATATACGCCGCTACCAATACGCATTTCACATCTGTAGAGGTGAGGAGACATTCCCTCTCTCTCTCTTTCTCTCTCTTTCTATCTCTCTTAATCTCTCTTCATTCTGCAGAGAATATTGAAATTCGGCCTGAATTTCAACAACAGCCGGTTGCTCGTTACCAGCGATATCGGCCTCGATATTTAACAATATCGAAAAATGAACACTTCAGCTTTACACAGTTATTGTCTTCGTCAAATATTCTGACTTCGTTTAATTAACCACGACACCACCTTTCAGCTCCGTGACGGACAGCTGATCTACATGTCGCAGCTCAGAACGGCGGTGAACATGTCGGTCAACATCGAGGGCGGCCTCGCCGACGGGCATTGGCACAACCTGACGCTCCACGCTTATTCGCGAGGATTGAGGCTGCTGGTCGACAACGTGCTGAGGGGCGACGAGCTGGATTTAACGAGTATCCACGACTTCTTGGACCCTTACTTGTCCGTCCTGTCGATCGGTGGGGCCAGCCAAGACTTCTATTATGTTCACGGCGCCGGCGCGAGGAGCTTCGAGGGTTGCTTGGCGAACTTCACCATCAACAACGAGGTGCAGCCGTTCAACGGTTCCGGCACCATCTTCAAGGACGTCACCTACCGTGGCAAAGTGAGCACCGGCTGCAGAGGGCCGATCGGCATCAGCGCGGCCGCCGACGCGGACCCGCTCAGCATCGGCATCACCCTGGTGATCGTCTTCTTCGTCATACTGCTGATCGCGATCCTGGTCAGCTTCATAGTCTTCCGGCTGCGCCGGCAGAATAAGGAGAAGTCGGCGCCGTCGGTCGTCAACAAGAACACCAACGCCATCATCGCCGGCAATCCGCTGGTCGGCGCCGGCGGCGACAACCTCATGTCCCGCCATGAGAACACGTACATCTCCGACACATCGGACCTGCGCGGAGTCGGCCACATGGGGCCCGAGCTCATCTCCAAGAAGTACAAGGAGCGCGAGATCAACTCCGCCGCCGAGCACCGGCCCCAACGACCGGACATCATCGAGCGGGAGGTCACCAAATCGCCGCCCATCCGCGACGAGCACCCACCACTGCCGCCGCCTGCCCAGACCTCTCTTCACTCCCACGAGCACAACCCCGAGCCCGATATCCCGGAGCACTACGACCTGGAGAACGCCAGTTCCATCGCGCCCAGCGACATCGACATCGTGTATCATTACAAGGGCTACCGCGACGGAATGAGGAAGTACAAGGCCACTCCGCCTCCTATTGGTGAGAACCATCGCGAGTAAAATTCAAATTATCTCGATAAGTCCGGGTTTATAATGGGTGTAGCAAACCAGTAAGACGGAAATATTAAGTCGATCTTTCGAAACCTTGATTTTGTGTGGATTTTATTACATATAAATATTTTGGAATATTATTTTGTGAAAACCATGCGATACAGCACTTAGAGCAAAAGACTGAACGTTTACCGCTACTTACCGGTGTATCCGGACTAAAGAGGCACTATCCGCGCAGGTAACTACGGTAACCACCACAAGCACACGGGGCAACAGCACCGGCACACCGGTCCCTTCCCCCCGCGGACGATGCCGCCGCCCAACGTGAGCCAGCCGCCGGGGCCGGCGCCGAAGTTGCTGCAGAGCACCCCTCTGGCGAGACTGTCGCCCAGCAGCGAGCTCTCGGCGCAGCAGCCGCGGATCCTGACGCTGCACGACATCAGCGGCAAGCCGCTGCAGAGCGCCCTGTTGGCCACCACGTCGTCGTCGGGCGGCGTCGGCAAGGACGCGTTGAACTCCAACAGCGAGAGAAGCCTGAACTCGCCCATTATGAGCCAGCTGTCGGGCTCGACCGCCAGTAGGAAGGCGCCGCAGTCGAACAACGAGAACTCCGTGAACAACGTGTCGTCGGGGCCGATGGGTCTCACCGCGGAGGAGATCGAGCGGCTGAACTCCCGGCCGAGGACGTCCAGCCTGGTCTCCACGTTGGACGCGGTGAGCTCGTCGAGCGAGGCGAGGGGGCCGCCGGCCCACGGGCCTCTCCACCATCACCGACGGCACACGCCGCCGGTGGAGAGGCTCGAACGGCGCAACTCGTCGACCACCGACGAGAGCGGTAACGACAGCTTCACCTGCTCGGAGATCGAGTACGACAACGGATCGTTGGTGGGCGATAAGCGGTCGGACAACCTCTTCGCCAAGCAGGACGACGAAGAGGTCGGCCAGCGTAACAACGAGTCCGGGCAGTCGACGAAGCCGCCGTTGCCGCCGAACGTCAACTACGACGGTTTCGACAGCTCGTTCCGCGGCTCCCTGAGCACCCTCGTCGCCTCGGACGACGACCTGTCGACCCATATGGGCGCTCTCTACAGCAGCAGGCACGCCAGCAACGGCTCGCCGGCCCTCACCGAGGACTATCTCAGCTGGGACTACGTGCTCAACTGGGGGCCCAACTTCGAGAGCCTCGTCGGTGTCTTCGTCGACATCGCCGAGCTCCCGGACAGCGCCAGTCGAGTGCCCAGCACGCTGCGATTGCCGGCGAACATCCCTAAGCCGTCCGAGGAATACGTCTGAGAGAGAAAGAGAGGGAGAAACAGGCCGACGGAGACGACAAAGACGGTACTTCGAACGGCTGCTCGCCGGAACGATTTAGTGGACTGACGGGTTTTCTTTTTCTTCTTTAATTTAGTGACGATCGCGAGCGGTCTCGTTCGGGGAACGGAAAGGTCGAACCCGTGCCGGAGGAGTCCCCGCGATCTAGCAGCGTCGAAACGTGTTTCTAGTTCGAACTCTGCAATCGTCGTCGGTCGGTATTAATAGCGAGCAGTTAGTCGCCACGTCCGATATCCGGCTCGAGGAACTTGGAGCGTACGCTCGAAGGAGAAAGCGCCGACCTGTCGAAGGTTGGGCTCTCGAGTGTTCCTGGAAGGAAGAAGAGTCGTCGCGACTCGTGAAACCGCGATGAGCCGCCGGCCGCATATCGAACGTGTGATCATCTTGCCATAAAAAGTGTAAAGAAGGGAATCCCCCCTCCCGAAGTGAACGGACCACTCGTTCGTCTTACACGGACACACACATACACTTTCCGGGGACACCCCGTGTTGTCTCGTACTGCGTATCTATTATCCTGCGAATTTGTAAATATCGATTGACGCGTGTCAAACAATCAAAAAACGCGACTCCCAGTCGTCGGAGTGCGCGATACGTCCACTTTCGATCGTACGATCGATCAAACTGTAAAGAGAGAGAGAGAGAGAGAGAGGAATTTCGCGATCTGGAACGTCAACCGCATGGCATTTCGCGTTAGCTTGTAGCGCGATCGCATGCGAAAGTCCCCGAATTAAATGGAACTGGATGATTCACGCGGGATGCCAATTGCGCGTCGAATGCCATCGTAGTTGCATAAGCGAGATGGGGAGACGTGCGACTGAGTATCGAGGCAGGTCCGATTAACTATTAAATAGTAACTGTTCTGTATATATCCTAAGGAAAAAAAAACAATCCCGTGCCAGATACACGCTGGATACAGTCGCACACGTCGCGTTAATTGTCGATTCCACGGTCGGTGAATGAAGCGAGATGAAGCGTGGTAGCCATTAAACACCAGCTAACAGTCGTATCGGGAAGAAAATTCCCATATATAATTATATGTACGATTACATATAATTATATATAATTATATATGGAGTGGTAATATAATTATATATGATTGCATATAAATATATGAATCAATATGTAATTATATATAATCATAAATTATTATGACATTATAATGACATTCTAAATATAATTATAAGAAATTCTCCCCCCGGGATTGCAATTCATGCGTTGTATTGGAGAGATAAAATATTTTCCCGTATAAATATAAAAGTAAGTAAGTAAATAAATAAAAACATCACATCGGTATTATAATTTTCCGCTCGATGATGTAACTGTCACGTGCAACGTTATGTCGCATTTACATTGTTGAGCAGGAAATGATAACATTGACGCGATGTTACTGTCGGTTGGTGTTCATTGAGCAGCCGCGGTCGGATATTGTGAATTCGTGCTCAATTCGTTCGTATATCGTTAGAGGCAATAAAAGAGAAATAGAGAAGAAGGAAAAACACGTATACGTGGACGCGTATTCTGCGCGGCGTTCCTCGAGAGAAGAAGCGGCCGCCGCGGGATTCGCGCGAAGAGACCGCCAGACTGATCCTTTTCCCTCCTCCAGCGCGCGTTTCACGGTCGTGAAACGCCTTTTTTATATTACCTTGTAAATTATGAGACTCGCCACCACCTCCCCCTCCCCCTCGGCCCGTCTCATTCCTGTAAATAGTGACGCCGTGAGCGCGTGAACTGTACAAAAAAAAGTGCGAATGCGTGTGCGTGTGTGCCTGTGTGCGTGCCACTCTATCATCACGTCGATCGTACTCGTAATAGACGACAGATTTATAAAAGCTGCTGCGTGATTTCTCATTGGCCCTTCCTCGCGCATCCCTGCCCGCGTCCCAGCCCGAGGAGGGCTCGAACGCTCTCCGCACGGTGAAAAATTCCGTATTAAATCCAACATATTTCACGTGTCCCAAATTTTCGTGCCCTGCCCAAATTTCTGTGTTGTAATCCAACGCAAGATGAATACGTTGAAAAATAACACGGATATTATGTCAAGAATTGACATAAAATTACCACCTGCAACGTATGCGAAATTATTTTTCATTCTATGTCGGATAATTTCGTAAGTCAACGTAATCGATTTCGTTGGATTTCAATGAAAGATTGTGTATTTGTAGAGATTATGTGTATTTTTTTTTTCTTTTTCGAGTCAATCTCGAAAAGAACTTTCGCCTCAGAAAAAGTTCGCCGTCAGTCGATGAATCGACGAAGGGATCCCTCCGCTGCGATCTTCATCTCTTGCATCGCTGTCAGATAATTTTGTCAAAACGATCAAGGCCTATCTCGCGTCGCGTACGTGCGGGACGTCGGATCAATCAATCGCCAATTATCTCGCGCATTTGATTAATTATTTCTTGAGAACGAATTCTTGGCCGAGATACGACGGGACGGAGTGTCGCGCGTAGCGCGAAGGTCGACCGTCCCGTCCTTCTCCGTTCGTCGGCTCACCGGAATCCGCGATCTATCGGTTATAATGTGCAGATAATGATATCTCCAGTTCCGTCATACGACGACGATCTCCTGAATAGCGCCTACGCAAACATTAGACTGTTCGCCGACGAGACCTGGAGCTACGACCGCGAGGATCCCTATCGCAAACTGAATCGTTCCCTCTGGATCAAGGTGAGACGAGTGTGCCTTCGAATATCTACCTCTTCGAACGATGTACATCTCAAATAAATTGAAGTATACCTTAAATTAAAACATAAATATACAGGATGTCCGTCGCCAAGTGAGCCATCCGTCATATACTTGTAGTTTAAGCCAATATGAACGAAAAGTCTGCCACTTTGCAAACAGTGGCACAAAATTTTGAGTTATTAATTATTGAAAATTGCCGTGTGTAAAGGTTTTAATTGATAATTTAAAAATTTGCGAAATGGTAAAGGACTTTTCGTTCACACTGACCTAAATTGCAAGTATATAACAGATGTCCCACTTAGCGATGGACATCCGGTATATCTTAAATCTTAAAATATATCTCTCGAATTAGATACTCAAGCCGCGTTATCTCTATATCTCCGTGCACCCCTCGCGAAAGCGATCGCGAGGGGACGAATTATTGTTATTATCAAGCAAGTATTTATTTTCGGATCTCTCCTGCGAGACAACGTTGAGGGTAAACGAAAATACACCGGCGCGCGGATGTGTGCATATCTCGTTTGCGGAAGATAACGAGAGTGTTATTAAATTATTAAACACGACGGAAGGAGGGAGGGAGGGAGGGAAGGAGAGAGAGAGAGAGAGAGAGAGAGAGAGAAAGAAAGAAAGAAAGCGAGCGAGCGAGAGAGATATGTAACCGTGTGCCGTGCACAGAGCAAGGCTTTTTTTCGAAAGGGGGAAAAAAAGAGAGGGAGGGCGATTCATTCCGACGTAACGATAACTTATTATTAACGTCAGAGTTGCGAAGTAACCGCGAAGTACGAGGAAAATGGTGATTACCGTCCGAGACTCGTCCGAGATGTCATCTCTGAATCGCGTTTGGCGAAGTACGGTAATTACGAGTACGACGAGCGGCGCGAGAGAATGTACAGGCCGGACGACGGTAAATCGTCGGGCGGGCTACGGCACTTCCGTCCAGCGGAGGCTACGGAACCATGGATGCTCCCTGAAGTTCAAGAACACTTCGCCCGGTGGTTAATCTCGCCGAGCTGCACGCGAGCGCATCGGGAACCGTTAGTCCGCCTCGGCACTTTCGTGTCGTTTTTTATATTTCCGAAGTCGCGCGCGAGAGAAAAAAATCCGCCGGGAGACGGGCGCACGCTCGAGCTCGGCTCAAGACGCCCGTCCGTTTGGAATTGATGACCGAGAGAGAGAAAGAGAGAGAGGAAGAGAGGAGTGTCGAATCGCGATACTCCAGGTTCTCGATGATTCCGTACGGGAGGGGGAGAAAAAAAAGGACCGGGCATTATTTGGACCGGAAGTATTTGGGAACGTTGATATAGTCATCATTAATTGTCTCGTTCATCATTAATATGTACGTGTAATTTGCAAAGTTCAGCACTACCGGTTCCGAAGTGCGACACTGCGAAGAGGGAGGACGAGGCGACTCGCTCGAGCCTCCAATCGATCGACGATTGGAGCGAGGGGTCGAAGAAACGACGCGAGAAGATCAAGAGCCCGACGGAGAGCGGGAGGGTCGGGTCGCAGGACGAGTCGCTTCCGACTCGGAAATTCGACGGTAGGCACGACGCTCTCGCACGCTCTCCCTGCGGAAAAAAAGCTGCCGAATGCGAAAAAGTTACTGGCACACTATCGAGGAACTATTGTTCTTCAATAGTGTATCAACCATTCTTTCGCATTCTTGTAATTTTTCTTTCCGTACGGGTGGAAAAAATCCCATATTTATATGCGATAATTTAACATTCGACGACTGTGGTATCTTAATACTTCGCTCGGGTCAATTTCACCCGTAAATGCCAAACTAGGATTAAATAATCGATCGGATTAATCGGATTTTGTCGAGTGTCAAGTCGTCGATTAGATTAATCAAAGTTTGGTGGAAATCAGCCGGAAAATTCGACTCGCTCGTCCTACCTCTCGCCGCGTGTGTCTCGCAGTCGCAGAACCGCGCGAGAAATCCACCAGGACGTTCGCCCATCGTCGATACACCGTCGAGACCGCCGCGGAGATGCAGCTGCGGTCGCGCATCGAGAGCGACGCAGTGCGCGACATTTGGAATCCCGAAAGGTCCCAGCGGCGCCAGCAATCCCAGCAACAGGCACAGCAATCGCAAGCGACCCGGCAGACACCGGGCGTGCCGCGACCCGTCGCCGCTGCCCATCAGCACCACCACCAGCAATTCTACTGCGCCTTGCAGTGCCAGCCGTTGATCCTGAAGACGGAATACCAGAGACGAGCGTTGCAACCGCCGGCGGCGATGCTGAGCGCCGAAGTGCCGGAATTCTTCCCGAAATCGAGCCCGATTACCTACCCGAGCGGCGATCAGGAATGCGGCAAGGCACCTTGCCAGATGCGCTACTTCCCGTCGTTGAACGACAGGAATTATCAGGGCGAGCTGTTCCCCTACAACCGGCCGCAGCAGGAAACCACGGCCATGTTTCCGGTGAGCAGCGTCGCGCGTCGAGTTCTATCTTCCATGATCTGACGTTCCATGCGAATTCATTTTTATTTTTCATTCGATACATTACGACTTGTCTCGCGTATCTTCACCTTAGTTTGGAGAATCAACTCAAATCGCGAAATCATCGTCCAGCATCAGAATCTCGAAATGTTCTAACTTCTAATTACCTTAGAGCTGACGTGAATCTAACGTTTGTCGCACCATTTCAGTTTTTCGTTTGAAACTTTCTTATACATTTTTATATCAGATTGTTGTCTTACATTTTTCCCGAATCAAGTTAGATCGCAGAATCCTCGATTTTGTAATTACCTTAGAATCCGTGTAAATTTAACATCTGTTGCTTCCCAGCAAACGTGATGACGTATCAACGGCGGCAAACGAATCAGCAAATATCACCGACGTATCATGTTAATCGAATTTATCGCTTGGCGTTCATTGCGAGTCAACATATTCTAACGAACTTCTCGTGGTTCCGCAGAATCCGAGGATATCCGTGTTGCCGGCGGCGGAGACGAGCATCTACCGGACGCCTCAGGAGTGGATCCAGAGGATTGTCCCGCCGATGCAGGCAGCGGCGGCAGCGTCGTCCACGTCGCCGGTCTACATGTCGCTGCAGCCGATCCACGACGTCGCGATCGCCCATCGTCCCTTTCAGGTGCTTCTTCTTCCAGGAAAACCGGGCGAGTCGCGGGTGACCTTTCTCTCTCCTCCTCCGACGTTCGCGCAAATGACACGTCGCGACTTGCAGACGTACGAGAGATTTCTGCCGTGCGTCCAGCATCAGCCGAGTCCGACGGCGATACCGGTGTACCAGCGACCTAGTGAGCTTTACCAAGAGCCGACGTCGAAGCGGAAGAGCCACGGGGTCGACTTCAACAACCTCATCCTGCTGACAAAGAACAGCTCGAAGACGCGACGCGGGCACGCGAAGGGAGGCGCCCAGCAACCCCTCCCGCCGGAACCCGCGCAGAAGGACCCGAGACCCGGCACGGGGCAGTGGCTCGACAAGGATTGCACGAGGAAGACGAAAGGCGTCGTGACCGTGAACGCGTTGGTATCCGAATTACGCAGCTTTGAGGAGAAGTACGAGCACGGTCGAGCCGGCACCAGTTGGGCGACCGACTCGCCACCACGGCACAGGTCGTGTCCCGAGGGCACGAGGTCGAAGGACGGGGTCTTCGGGAAGGAAGGACCGCGATGCAGACTCGTGGACGGCGAAGAAAGGGACAGGAGGACGAAGCGACCGCTCTATAGGGACGTCTTGGCGAACGCCACCGCCGGCCAACAAGGAGTGCTCCTGGAGAACGTCTTCGAGAGGAGGTGGGCGAGAGGCTCGGCAGAGACGCGGGAGACGCGGGTGGAGATGAATCGTCGATTATTCCCTGACTCGAATTTCTTTGACGTTTTGATGATCTTCAGGTACGACGAGCTCGAGCAGCAGGCGATGGAGCAGTATAGGAACTCGGAGGAGTCGTTGGCGCTCAAATACCAGGTAATGGTGGACAGTGTTAAAAGGCTCCTGGAGCCTGGAGACGCTGCAGGCGTCTTGTTTCGTCACGTCGGAAGAGAGGAAATGCATGCCGAGAATTCTTGCAATATGCGCGTTCCAAAAAGAAGGATTACTCGCAAAATGACGATTGTGATCGACTAATCGTGAAATTAAGATGACGTGCAACTTTTCCTTTTAATCCAACTTCTCTCAAGAATTTCTCGCGTTAATTCTGCAGCTGTTTTTTGATTGTTCGAGCAAAAGGAAAGGTGTTCGGAGTATTTGACAAGTGCGCTGAATCGATCATGAATGTCATTTTTGTGTTTTTTTTTATATTTGAATGTATACTGCAAGGATTCTAAGCATGAATTTTCTCGCTTCTTAAGTTATAAAACAAGATGGTTGCGTAGCGAGTGCACGACAGACTTAATCCAGAGCAAAGAAACAGGCGAGTTGGGGAGAATCGGGAAGCACACGCGCTGTCGAATTGCAGGAACTGGAACGTCAGGCGATGGAGCAGTACAGAAACAGCAACGCAGCGGACGAGAAGCGGACCGATCCGGTGTCGCACGGGGACCAAGATTGCCTCGACGGACGAAAGTGTTCAGGATATGGACAGTGCAGTCCTTCGAGGGCAGCTCGAGAGGAGAAAGGTAAGAGGGCTGAGGATTCCACAATTGATCGACTCGTCTTCGGGAGAATTAAAAGACAAAGGTCCGTGCTGAACTAACTTCTGCCGATAAAAGTGTCTTAAACATGGCTTCTCAGCCAATCAGGCGGTCCCTGCGAGCCTTTAAACCTAGAATTCTAATCGATTAAATTGAGTTCAGAATTATGAAGCAAAGTCCACGATGTCGCGTTATAATCGAAAGTAAACAAAGGACAAGAGCCAAGTAACGTTTTATTCTTGTAAGGATTTATTTACGCTCTTACTCGCCTTTTATTACTTTTTGATTATGTATCTTTAAGTCTTATAATATGCGTCTGCCACTCCTCGACGAAGGTCTTCCATTCTTCCTTCTCTCTCCAGATTCGTCGTCGGATTCTTGCCTCCCGCAGCCGCAAATCACTCTGCTGAGGCCGAAGGGGAAATCCCTGCCGAACGTCTTCCAAGGGTTATCGGGCTGCCTTCCAAGGCAGACCGCCGTCGGCTCGAGGAGCCTGTCCACGTTGACCGACAGATCATCGAAGGAATCGAAAAACATATCCAAGGGTGCATCAGGAGATAAGATCGACACGAGTAATTGAACGGACGACGTACTACAACGTCGTACTTGCGAGGTTACACAATCGATCACGGCGCAAGCACCGACTGCGTAACCCGTTGTATCTTATTGTCTCGTTTCCGACTGCGAATAAAACTGCGCTCGTCCTGGAAGTTTCAGTGCGGACATCGTCGAAGCGGCGTCTGATACTGGTGTCACCCTTCGAGCGCAAATCAGAGGCCCGACTGGTGAGGATGACGGAGCTGCGGGAGATCCGCTCGCGAGCGAGGGGGGACGTCCTCGACTGTTGTCGGTCCCCCGAAGTCGCATCGAACGGCAGCGGCGACGAGAACATAACGATCATACAATCGCCCGGCACGGAAGGTACGGTCGGGGCAAGTGGGTAACTCGGTAACCTCGAAACTTGTCAAATTCACCGAGGCGATCTCCCCTCAGTTTGGCTGTCCGGGTTCTGGACCACCTGAGGGAAAGTGCGGGTGTCCTCGTAGAGAACACTCGTGGATTTTCCGTGCCGGAGTGGGCGTGTCACTCACGGAGGCGCGATGACACGTGGGGAATCGGACGAGCTGCCACACACGTGCGATGTGATCGCGCGAAATCACGAGACACCACGGCTACTCAGGAAGCCGTCGAGCCGTCCAAACCGTCGCTTGTAAATAGTGAGAAAGTAGGCCGATTCCGCGACTTTCAACGACGACTGTCGCGGAAAGTTGCAGAACACCAAGTCTACGGGCGTTTCTAATTATTTCGAAGTACGGTGAGCGTGTTTATTCGTTCGTATGTATATATATATAAGCGCGTACACTCTACGAGGGATACATCAACACTATAAAATACGTTACATATATATATATATATATATATATATATATACTATATTTTCTCTATAAAAAAAGAAGGAAGGTAACAAATCTAAACTGGCTACGTTGTTCGAACTTCCAAGCGCGATATGTACTTATGGTTCCCTCTGTGTGAGCATGTAAATAGGATCAGGCATATCCGTGGAGACACACGCGAGAATTTGTTCCAGTCAGTCTTACCTCGGGGTAGCGATAAAAAGTAAAAGTATTACAAAATAAAAGTGTAAAAAAGTCTCTACAAAAGTCATGTTGTATAGAAAATACTCCGCTGGGTACTACCTATATTAATTATGTAATGCCTCTGGCTTTCACGCATACACACACACACACACGCACGCAACTATTACTTTTATACAATATAAAAAAAAAAATCAGGTCATATCGCTCGAATATATGCACGAATAAGAGTGAATTCAGGAGGGAGGGGGGTGGGGGGGAGGAAATCGCGTTTCCGCAAGACAGCGGCTTACCAGTTATCGAGAAATTCAAATCCAGTCTTTGGTATACTTCTCTCCTCCTCTTCTTGGTTCAGTTGGGTCGACTGGAAGCTGCTGTAGGAACTCGGCGTCTCCAACAGGGCGGTAGACTCGTTTATGTCGCTCGACTTGGTCCGCGACATCATCACTAAAGTATTGGACTGACTCTTGTCCGTGTCGGAGTCCCTCTCCCTCACCAGACTCTCCATGTCGTCATCCTCAACGTTGCTCTGCAACTTCAACAAGGAGGTCTTGTTGATCAGCTTGGCGAAGATACTGTCGGAGTGTTCAGTGTCCATTTCATTGGTCAGCAAATCACTGCACTGATCGTTCTCGAACAGACTGCTGGCGTAACAGTCCGACTGGTAACAGCTGACTTGGTGAGCTGAGCTGTAACTGTCGCTCAGGGAACAAGGATTGCTCCTCTGTGCCGTGATGGGGCTGGTGGAGAAGTGCGGAGACTCTCCGAAATGAGTCCTCATCGACTTGGACTTGGGATCTTCGCCGGAGTCTATCAGACTCAGATTCATCTGCGACTGTGTCATGAATGAGAACGGTGCTGAGTGCTCGTCTCGCCATTTTAGTGTCTGAAACAAGATTTGTCGGTCTGGTAAGTCCGATGTCTAGATAAGTTCGAGCGTTGGTAACACCACATTGGTTGCATTCAGCAGAACGTATTATTTCACAACTGTTGGAAGTTTCCTGTGCTGAGATCGGATTGTTTCTCTGGATCTAAAAGAATAATCCAGTCTAAGGTCCAGGGAAACTTCCAACGTTTGCAAAATATACGTTGTACCGAACGTGGTTCCTCGCAGCAGCTGGTACTCACAGAACCAGTCTCGTCGATGACATATTTCATTCCAGTCTGTATACGCAGCTTCGGATACCATTCGGGTAACTCTTTGGTCAGCTCCAGCTTCTTCAGGGTGTACTTTAACGCTACCTCAGGTTGAATTATAGTCTCGTTGATGGCTTGATTCCGCTCCGCCGTGCTCAGAGTATTCCACAAGCCCTCGTAAGCCTCTTTCGTTGCAGTTATATCCTGGCCGATCCTCTGAGCCAGAGGATTGATATTGTACAGGTACTGCTCTGCTTTGGACGCAAGGCTGCTGGAGCCCATCCCGCTATGCTGTAATACAAGAGTTCACCAATGTTGGGATTGCACGAATTTGGTGTAAATATCGACATTGATATCGCAGGTGTGATTAGCGAGTAAGTGTTAAACGCAAAAGGCACATTTACCGAATGTTTGACAATAACATAAACAGCAGTGAGGAGTGTTGGTCACATTGACATTCGCGATCATTGATTGTTACAACGTCACACGATGATCGAGGATGGGGACATGGCTGGCTTGAGTGTACACACGCGTAAACTGTACACTAACGTTAAAAATTACGTTCATTCATATGCTGTTACCGATACGCTTACGAGCGAAAATTTCAATTAAAGGTAATCACATGAGCGCAGAGACAGGAGGTATCGGACCGATGAATCGATGCTCGATACTTCGCCTGTCAGAGGATCGATTACTTTCTCGATTACTTTCTTGGACCCCTTGGCTTAAGCCCGTTATTTTTGGAAGAAAATAACGGGGCAAAAAAATTAGGGTTTCCAGATTATCAGACCCGTTATTTTTGGAAATTAGTTCCCAAGTCTCCGCTACGAGGAGCTACTTTCTGTACCAAAGAATCGAAATCGTAGTACAACTCAACGATAAGTCAGGCGTCATTTATTCTATCCTGAGAAAAAGGAAAATTCAACGGACTGTAACTTGGGTAAAAATGACGCTATCGAGGTAATTCGAAAAGCATTTTGCAGCTTGAAGTCTCTAGTTTTAACTATATTGATATCATAATTTTGTTTTCATTTTCTTCTAAAATATAGCCAGAGCTCGTCAAACTTCATAAAAAATTTTGACATTTGACGAATCTCGATTTTTATATGTATAACATTCTAATAGATAAGTTAATTATATATTATAAAATATATTCGACAAATAGAGACTTTGTGTTATAAAATGTCCTTAGAACAATCTCATTATCTTTCATTTTGCCGACGTTACGGCTCATTAAATTTTATCTATTATTCATGGTCGAGAAAAACAAGTAAAATTTAATTCTCTTTCTTTTTGTAATGAAATTATATTTTTGTAATGAAAATAAAATATCTTCAATTAAAATATCTTATAATTTAAAATATGTATTTACTATGTCATTTTGATTATCAGAAGAAATATAAGCAGGAAATATATTTTGTAAAATACATTCAAACATGATCTTTTACATATAACTTTATCTTATTATTAGGAAGGAGTAATTAGTATTATCATCTTCTAAATATCTTGTGATATAACTCTTTGAACATCACGATATAAACGTGATAATCTAGAGGCAGGAAAAACAGGGAGACATCAATGAAACACTCGGATGAAAAAAGAGAATAACATGTCTATATTATTTTTCTCTTTTAAACGAATAAGATTACTCGATGAATCAACTAAACTAAAATATTCTCTAGTATTAAGATGCGAAACAAAAAGAGATAAGACAACGTTTCAGAAACTGTATAACTCGCTTTACGCTCAACATTACAACGGAATAAAAATTCTATAAACATATACCTAGCGTTTCATTAAATAAAAACGAACGATACAATGCCCAACTGTAATGTTAACTGTAACTTGTACGTCCGAGTTGCGACGGAAATGTCATATACGTTATTCTCTTTATTATTATACAAATATATACAACATTAATGTATCTCGTAATCAGTCGCACGCGATGATAGACCGTTCTTACGAAAATCCGTCAAAATAAATCACTAATAAATCACTTAAATCCTACACAGCGCATATAATGAATGGCGATAATTATTTACACGTAACAATATCCTAACAGGAATGATAATAAATAATAAATTGCGCATGATATCGTGCGTGTGAATTATATTCTTATTTATTAACTATATTTTATGTCCGGTACTTTTTTTACTTTTATAAAGAAATCGCATTAAGTATAAACGGATATGCAGAATGTTCCAACTGAGCAACCGAACCGGGTTGTATCCTCTGGAAATTACCGGAAATAAAAAAAGAATATTAGAGAGGACAAAATTACCTGATTCTGTTCTACACAGTTTATCATTACACTCTAAAGACACAATATGGAAATACATTACAGAATATATGAAACCATTCAATTATTATTCCTTCTAATATTAATTTTTATCTCCAATCACGCTCCAAACATACAGCTCGGCTTAATTACGTGGGATACTCTGTATATACTTTCAACCGCATCTTCTTTGTTCCTTTATACATACAATGTTTATACAAACGTAGTAACTGCGTCAAATAGAAAATAAAAACGCTTCTGTTTCCTTCTCTTTTCATTTCACAGAAATAATGAGATTTCCCTTAGGACTCTACTGTCAACGCAGTTTGTCTTAAAATTTTGGAATCTTCATATTTTGTAGAAAGACGCGTGCATGGTGTGTGTGTGTGTGTGTGTGTGTGTGTGTGTGTGTGTGTGTGTGTGTGTGTGTGTGTGTGTACTTTTAACGACAATATTCGAGATTACAGCGTATCAATCAATATAATCTTTTCATGTAACATTTTTTTTATCCAGCAGATTGATTCCGCTAGATTAGGTACATCAGTATAATTAATAGCCATCATACATTGCATGTGTATTTAGTAAAAAGTATCCTTCCAGGGATTAACGTAACTCTCACTCTTGAACGGCTGACCTTTGTTTGATTTGCTAGTATTCGTTATCGATATCAGTTAGATTTCCTTTATTTAACGTACAAAACTTAAAAAAGTTACTTTATACACATAAAAAGATAAAGGTATTGTTATATACACGTAAAAAGATATCTTTCTTACACTATATTGAAAGTAATCTAACTCAATATAGCAATGCATTGCTGAACTGCTTGTATACAAATAGAACTTCTTGTGTATATCTCGTTAGAGTAAAAACATTCTGTGACAGCAATGAAACATTCAATTGAATAATGATCTCCTGTTAAACCGTTTGGACATGTGGAACTTGAGAAAAGTAGTTCAGGAGAAATCCCTATTTTAATATTTTTATTAAAAAAGATATATACTGGCAACTGCGATGGATCGTGATACAAAATAATCTATTATTTTAAACTTTTCTTCTTCTTGCAATATATGACATATAT
>NW_014556488.1:1891672-1924314 GCF_001313825.1 Dinoponera quadriceps
CGAAAGAAAAATACTGTGTTGCCCTAAATCTACAAATAAATTAACAACATCCTTTTTTCTTTCTTAAACCTAAGCTCACCGATTCTCCCCCGCTTTCTGTAATAGAACAAGGAGAGACAATTTCGTAAAACTAAACCTCACTCGTACATGATGATACACGCGATCTTCACTTTGTGTTGAAGTTTCGTTTTTATACGAATCTTACTTACGCTATATCACGGTTGTTCTCCTTCGAAAATCAGGACAGAATTCGTGTCATGGTCAATGACAATACAGTGACGTGTAGGTCGAATCGAACGGAATTAATAACCGACGATGACAGGTAGCACGATTGCACGTGGAATAGGCCGGACGCAGATTCGTCCACAGTTACCTGTTTGATAAATGCTTGAGAGGGCCGAGGCTTAATATAGAGGTAGCACCGAGCGCGCCCAAATTGTAACTGCTCGAGTTTCTCGCGCCGTCGATGGTGATGATGGGCAAGCCGAAGTAACCGCCGGTTTGGGCGCTCAACTGCGACAACGGTATGTAGCTTTGAATGCCTAGATTCGCCAAACGATTCAGGACATGCGGCGACTTCAGGTCTACAACCGGCAAGGCTAACTCGGCGCCCCCGTTTTGCGCCACGGTGTCTACCTCTTTGTGATAAGCCTGCTTGTGCGTCATCAGTGCTTGAGCCGTAGGGTATTGAGCGGGACAGAGGTTGCATCTTCAAAATAAAAAGGCGATAAGTAGGAAAGAAATGTTGCGTCTCGTTTTGTCCCCCGTTCTCCGTTTGGAGGGCGAGACACTAAGAGTCTGTTCTCTATTCCTGCACTCACTGGCTACACTAGCTTGTGGCAATTCTCTTTCCCTCTCTTTCCCACCAAATCTCTAGAAAGAGCAAGCTAATGGCAGGAATAGAAAACAGGTCCTAAATTAATTAACTAACGATCGCGAGAACTTACTTGTGCAGAAGTTTGCTGGTCGTCCGGTGATTCGCCATATGCTGCGTCAACATGTCTTGATTCTGAAAGTTCTTGTCGCACACCTGACACGTCAATAACGCTCTGGAAAACGCAACGTGGTGTATACAACAATGAACTCGCCCACCGATTACCGAACAATCGTGACTGATCCCGTGATTGAGTAAATGCAAAATCGAGAAAGGGAAGGTGCAAGTATCAACGTCTGAACACGCGTATCCAATTCTGAGTATTCTTATTGTTTTGCTCTTTAAATATGAACATTTAAATCTGCAACGTAGGATACACAGGATGCTTGTCGCTAATGATTGAAAATGGCCATGTGTAGAGGAGAACTTATTTAACTAATAACTCGAAAATCTGCGTGATTATTTGCAAAATGGTGAAGGATTTTTTTGTTTAGAACGGACTAATCTATAAATATGGCTGTTGTACCTAACGATAAGTTCAAGGCTCGAAGTACAATATATTGATGATATATTGATGTCTTTAGGTATCAAACTCAAGGTACAACAGCTAGTTCAAATATAATAGCTGCCGCATACTTCAGCATGATTGTTTAATTTTTTTGTTCACATTAACACAAACCACAAGTACATAACGGATGTCCCACTTATGCTCGTTTCTACCGTTATGATTTAAATCTAATCAACGATTAACCCAACGAAAGTGGCCAATTTAATTGATCAGCCCAGCTAATTGGCCAACGGCCAATTGGTCAATTTCGTCGAGTTAATCGTCGATTAGATTTAAACCGTGATGGTGGAACCGAGTATTAGCGATAGACACCCTGCATATATATATATACACACACACACAGACGCATATTTTCTACGTTGAACGTTGAAATATTCGCGTTCAAAGACCAAAACAGTGAGAATGTCGAAAATAGTAAGTAAGAAAGAATAAGAATGAAGAGACTGTAAAAATGTTCCTCACCTGGGTGGTCGACCACGTCTGACCACCGGCATTTGTGGCGGCGTGTCCTGCGTGAGATCCACGGTCGGTGGCCTCGGTGGTCGCTCCACTTCGTTCATCGACGATTTGTTCTGTTTGTTTTGAGGCACGGCGAACTGGCCCTGCTCCTGCTGCTGCTTTCTTTGCGAACTAGTTGGTATGATAGAAATAGCAGAATTCAGATTGAGGGCTGTAACATTTAAAGGCTGCTGTGAAGGTGGTGGCCTCTGCTGCTGCTGCGGAGGTATCTGCTGTTTGTTTTGTTCGCTTGTTTTATTTTTATTTGCAGCTGGAGTAACTGTTATACCTCGGGCCGCAAGGACATTCGCCACTGCCTTGGCGTCGGATTTCTTTCCGCCTGGGCTCGACGTGTTCTGGACTTGAGCTGGGGCGGAACCTTTAGATTAGTAAAAGAGAAAACACACGGCTCTTTATGTCTCTGTGTAACGCACCCCTTCTACGAACAGTGATCTCTCGGGCGGGACATATATGCGAAACAATACGGACAATTGAAGCAAACGGCGGTGAAATCAAATGAGCGAATGAAAGCAATCGCAGGAAATGAAATTTCGAGGCGTTCGCAGGCACTGAATCTCGTACAGTCGGCCGCGAAAAGTCGCGAAAACTTTTTTTTTCTTACAGGTTCCCGAACAACACATCCCGTGTCCAATAGGAGAATTTGTCTTTCTTCAGTAATTCTCGGGAGATGCATTTTGCCGATACGAGGTGCGTCACGAAACTCATCGAAAGGAAAGCGTCGCGACCGACCGTACAAGCGACTCGGAGGAACGCCGCTGGTACGTAAAATCGCAGGAACTGAATCACACCAAGAGAAGAGGTACTTTAACAGGTAAAATAAAGTATACAAATAATCACAAATTAATTTAATGTATATAGGTAAACAAAAAAGTTTCTAGACAGTTTCTCGCATCAGTCGTCTTACGTAACGTGATAATTAAGCAGAATCTCGCGGTGAACGCGGATAATCGATCGACCGGTATTCATAAGCGTCATAAATTCTAGCAACGCGCCGTAGGAATGTTCCTTGATTACCCGACACGTCAGGCGACTAAAGTCGAGACATACTCAAGCGAACCCTGAACTTACCCGGTTGTCGAACACTTAGAGTGATCGAGTCCGTGAGGTGTATGGTGGAGTCGTTTCTGTTAGTTTGCTGGGGCGTAGCACCCTGCACATTTTGTATGACGGGCAGACCGTCGTTCCGCTTTTGTTGTGCTATGACGTGACAGTCCGCGTCCTCGTTTCTATCGGGTAGCAGCACGTCCATGCGTCTCTGCTTCACCGCTGCGGAACCGCTGTTTTGCGGCTGGACCTGCATCGTTTGCTGCATAGGTCTCTTCATGCGTTGCCGAGGCACCGGGCCGGCTTGCTGCGGTATCCGTGGTGCTCTGAAATATGATATTTAGTATGAATCTGGCTTCTATAAAGATAGAGAAATAGAAGAGTTGGATAGATGACACAAAACTTTCCCCGAATTTTCGGACCCAAATATGTTCTTTGCTTCAAGATAAGGAACCGAGGTTTGAACAAAAGAAGATATAGAAGCTCACAAGATAAACAACGAGAATGATAGGCTGATAAGAGCTATATATTAGGTGCGACCACTCGACTTAATGAGAAGTAAATTATTGCCCAACGTCTAATAAGTCCTTATCAGCTTGTTAGTCTTACTATTAGTCTTACAAAGAAAGATACTGAAAATGAACAATCAGTAAGAAAGATGGATTACTAACACTCCGTGTCGCTGGATGTTAGGTAATTTGAGGACTTAAGACTGCTGAACCCTTGCTTGTAATCGTCCTTATCTAATGACGTCCGAAGCAAGAAAACACGCGCTAAAAATTCTTGCGTTCTCTTAACGTTCAAATAAAACGATATACCCACAAAATGGCACCATGTGACCCGTTTAGCAACTTTGTAAAATTGTCCGGAAACTTTTCCTTGACTCGAAGAATCAATAAATAGTCGCAAAAATTAACTTGACATGAGACCTATCTTTTTAACTTCTTTCATGATTTTGTCAATGTTAATTTTGTGATTATCTACTGATTGTTCGAATTCTTGGTATGTATTTATTCGCTTCTGACATTATCGAATAGAGATAGTTGCAGGGAGCGACCGATAGCCGTGTCCTATAACTTTTAACGGCGCGTAGTTATCGTTACGACGTCATTGCATAGCTTCTCCGCCATATGTTATACCTGAAGAACTACGTCGTAACGATAACGACACTAACATTAACAGTTCCAGAATCAGAGGTCAGGAGTTTTCTTAACAGAAAGTTTTAGTGCTCAAGGGTTTCTCATTAGTTCGTCATTCTAAGAACGGAATATCATCAATATCATTAAGATTCAACCGACATCAGATTTATTAAACGTATAATTAACTCGATCTTTGATTCCGCTAGTTTCTAACAATTTGCATTTTAAATCTAAATATTTTCCTGCTTGACTGTAATTTTAAAGAACCGTCATCTCTGTGTGCAAAGCATCACGTAACACCGCGGAATGACTAATAATAACTGCGGAAAAATAGTTAACTGTTATTGCTATCGACAAAGTCCACGTCATCGCATTTGTTTTGCACTTGAAGTGCAAGGAAATATTGCTGAGATCGCAAAAGCGATTGTTCCGCTCTTGACGGAGGCGCAGTGAGTCATACAACTTGCTCACATTACCTGTTCCACAACACCTTACGTGGCAAAAGGAACAAAACACGCTATTTTTAACATGGCCTGAGGAAATTTATATCTGCTTACTCGGCTTATTTTTCAGACTTTGCCTCTTGAGATTTTTATCGTTGCAACATTTGATCTTTATAGCTGCACCGTTGAACTGCAGTAAATTGAAGTGAGAAATCACAAACTCACTTCGACTTGTCGCACTAGTTCATCAACGCGGCTATAAAGAACAGACCAACCACTTCCTCGATTCCATTTTAAAACAACGGAAAAACAACAGAAGACGTTCGGAAGTCTATCGGTGACTTGATCGCTTTGAAAATCGCCAAATTTCAATCGCGATGGAATTCGACCGCTGTCCGATAGATAGTGTGGGGAGCCAGCGGAAAATTAAAATTGCACACCCGTTGATGGGAAAAATCACGATGTTTGGCAAGAGAAGCACCGAATTAATTTACACGCCCAATAGAATCGTCGAAAGTTCATCGCTCAATCGTACGACACGAAACACCGACGTTGCGGGCTCTTACCGGCTGTTCTGGACGACAGACGGATATCGCCCTCGTGGAAGTTGCTGGGGCAACTGAGGGTGCATTTGCGGTGGCGCGGCCATCTGTGGGTACGGACCCGCCGGGCCGTACTGGGGGCCGTACAAGTGCGTCAAATGCGGGGCGTAATGCATACCCTGTGGACCAGGTACTCTGTACAACGGCGGTCGTCCCGGCGGTTGCACGAAGTAATTGGGCCCGGGTATCATCGTGTTCGCGCCCGGGGGAAGACTCGGGGGCATCTGCCCCGTCTGTGGAAGAGGCATGCGCTGCACTTGCTGGGCCAGTTGCTGCACAGGCGGCGGCAGTTGCTCGAAGTTCACCGGCGGTATCATTTGTTGGTTCACCGCCGGTGCGCCGCCGTACGTCGGGGAGTTCGTCTGGTGCGGCGAGGTCAACGGTGAGTTCCTGCTGAGCTGTTGCGAACCCGCAGTGGCCGACGTGGTCGGCGGCGACGGCTCCATCGGCGACGCGGTGTGGTGCGGTGAGTGGGTGTTGAGCTGCGGCGAGGCTTGGCTCAGGTGCGGCGAGTTCTGGTTGACGTGCGGCGAATTCGCGTTCAGATGCGGCGACAGCTGGCTCACACTCGGCGATAGCTGGGTGCCGTGCATCTGCGCACGATGCATCGACACCTCCATCGGCGAGTGAAAGATCATGCTGGCGCATTCCGGGATGTTGCACTGGTAGTGGCCGGCCTTGCTGCGGTGCTCGTCCAAGTGAGCGATGTCCTTGAACTTCTCGTTGCAGACGCGGCACGTGTTGACGGTCTCCGCGAGCTTCTCCAGGGACACATACTCCGTTTCGACCGGCACCAAGCTGTTCGACAGCGACACCTCGTTCGGATTGCGTCTCTGGTGTTCGATGAGGAAATTCTGCAGGAGCGAGCCGGCGTTCTCTATGTTCGCGTCGCCTCCGCCTCCTTCCGCGTGCTGCTGCTCGCCGCTGTCCTTGGGGTCCTCGTTGCTCTTGCTCGACAGATCGGCGGACAGCTGGTTCCAATTGAAGCCGGACTGCGACTCGCTCGACTCCCTGTCCTTGTCCTCGCTCTCGCACACCGCGGCACGTTCGGCCGCATGATTAGAATACGTGGAAGACTTTGGAATAATGCTGATGGAAGGATTCTCCTCGAGATTGTGTATCATACTGGACTCGTGGCTCCTGTCATCCTCCTCCTCGACGTCAGGATCGTCGATTAGCCGACTCGTCGACCTGGAGCTGCGGAGGAAGCAGAGATCATGCGGTAAGTCGCGTTGTAATTCTAATGTTTCTCGACCTTAGGAACATATTACATAAGCGAGCCGAGTAAACATAAATTACGCGATCTCTGCAACATAAACATCATTCACATTGAACTGTTGACACCTTATTGAACTTGGTACCAAGCAAAACACTTATGTGTGATTTTTATTGACATACATATGCATCCACTTATCGAATAATTTATACATTCAATCTACGCATTCGTTTATGCTGATCCCCTTCATCAACTTCATCACATTTCTAACCTAAACGTCTGTTAATAAGAACATATCTATTTTATAATTCAAGGATTAGCTCAGAATGTTATTGTTTATGCATCATCATAAACGAGCTCACCTGGACTGTTCACCAAGTTTCTTCAAGTTCTCGATGGTCTCCCTACAGGTAGCTTCCAAGGCATCGGACTCCTCGTGGTCTTCGGATTCTGACAGTCTCTTCTCAGAATTGTCATAATTATCGACACCCTGTATATCGTCGACATTTTGATCTTCCTTCTCGGATGGATTTGCCATATCACTCCCTACACCTGAGTCACCTTCGTTAACATCTAAGGACGGCCTATCATTCTCTTCTAGAAGATTATGATCGTCGCTGAACTTAATGTTCCCATAATCGTCCTGTAAACGAGAACGAGTTGCAGAAACTATGAGATAAGCTGTGCCAGCACTCGAGCGAGCAACCTCGCAGAACACTGATCACTTACTTGTTGGTCCACCATCACGTTTTCGAAAGGTTCATCGAGCGAGCCCTCTGTTGCCCTGTCATCTCTGTGGTCATTCTCCTTAGCACCTGCCACCTCTTCTCCTTGGTGATTCCCGATATCCGGATAAAAGTTACTGTTCACAACTGTAAAGGCCTCCGAATTCTTCTTGATGGTGAGCTTGACGCTTTGCTTCTTCAGAGTCAGTTTCAACGAACCCTTCTTCTCCGGATCGAGCCAATATGTGTCGCCCTGCCTCTTCTTCACCACTTTCGGTCCTGTCACCCTCCTCAGGACGATGCAAGGCTTCCTCAAATGAGTGTTGATGTGAACACGGAGAAGCTTCTTCGAGGCGAACTGCCTACCACAAATGCCGCAGTCTAGCAGCGGTTGTTGACCGCTGAAACTGTCCGGCGACCTGGGAGTGCCCGCACGGTCGTCTGAAACAGAAGGCATGAGTGCCATCAACGATGCCGACGGGATTACATCTTGTTGCCGTCGTATCGCGCGCTTGCATTACACACACGCACACAGCGTTACGTGATGGTAGCGTGTAAAGTTTGTTTGGTGCGCAGAAGTTACATGGGTCGTACGCGAAGGGAAGGGAGACGCTGAAGAGGGACGCACGAGGACACGCGAAACAGAGAGAGAGAGAGAGGGAGAGAGAGACAGAAAGAGAATGTGAGAGAGAGAGAGAGAGAGAAAGAGAGAGAGAGAGAGATCATGCAAATAACACATCGATGAAGGTAACTGACCGCCAACCGATCGTTTCGTGTACACATGCGCTACGTACGATCCGCCGAAACGACGTTCAACAGTGAACCCACTACTGATTTGCCGCGCTTTTCTTCGCCGCTTTCGCCGCGATGTTACACGACTCGGCCGACTACTCCGTGCCTGTGTAGAGACGAGTCATTGGTCGTGAGCGCGCGCGATTCGTCGCGCACAGGAGGGAAAAGGAGCAACCTCACGTTACATCAACGGTGCAACGAGGACTGATTGTACATAAATATATATATATATATATATGTGTGTGTGCATATATATATATGTACATAAGTACCATATACACACACATACGTGACATATGCAATTTATATATATTTATTATTATACATGGGTATATATGTGGAATACAATCGTAAACAAACTGGCCTCGCGCCGGATTCCGTCACGCGAACGTAATTCAACTCGACTCGTGCAAAATGGTCGCGCAGCAGCGCGCGAGAATAATTGCTTCGCGCTTTTGCTGCGAATTGAAAATACGGCCCGCGAATCGATACACTAGTGAGCTAAAGCGCATCTCGCATTGGCTGCCGCCGTATCGGCGCGAGCCTTCTAGTTCACCGATTGGCCCAGTGGGGCCGCTCCGGAGCATTCGCGACCGGGTCCCTCCTGTGTGCAATGCGGCGACTTGCGAAAGCGCAAAAAAAGTGTACTGTTGGCTAGAGTTAATCCTTCAACATCGATTGACCTAACCTAACACGGGTCGTCCCTAACCTAACCCAACCTGAACTGTGGTAGTGTCTGATGTCTCTCCTTTTTTATCTCTCTATCTCTTTTTTTTCTCAGAAATATTTAATCAGACGATTAAATAGGAGAAAATGGAAGAGATCAAGGACAGGCCGTGATTCACTCTCGATTGAGGTTAATTCACGCTGCAATATGAAGAGGCGGCGATTATTGTTATCGCAAAATATAGACGTTCGTGCAGAGAAAAGAATATCATGTGGCACTGTGTCGTGTGTGTACTCGAGGATGACAGATACCCTGAGATATTAATTGACGAAGAAAGGAAACACGTGAGTGTTTAACGGAAAGAATCGTATCGAAATTATCAGAGAGGTGTCGTAGAAGCGTCAGCTGTTAGAAATGTATACACAGACATAAAACATGAGTCGCGGTGGGCGAATGCATGGTGTGGTGGTTATCATCGCGGGAGTGATTACGCGCACTTTGTCGCACGCCGCGTGTTTACGAATTCCTAACCTGTAGACGACGCGACTCGCACAGCCGATGTCCGAGTGGTTGTGAACCTGCAGTTTCTCTTTCTACGACTCTTTTTCGACAAATTTGCTAGATTACAATTAAAGAATAAAATGATGTTAATATGGCGGTATAATAAGTACAGAGGTGATGCAATAATAAGTTATAAAAATATTTTGGTTGGAGAGAGAGAGAGAGGGGGAAGAATGATTAACGAAAATTAGCGGTCGCATATTTTCTTTGCTCTCCGTCATGTGGAAGTGCAGTGATAAAGATTTGAAAGTTAAGTTTTACAGTATGAAAGAAAACTTATGGGGAAAATTAGAAAGCCCATCATTTATACGACCGGGTATATATATTCTTGTATATTATTACGTTTTTAATCATTGTATTCATACTGTGAACTGACAAAATACCTGGCATCGTTGCCCTGCAACTTCAGCGAGTTTTAGCGAGCATCTTTCCGCTACAATTCCCAAGATGTTAAATGCGCGTTCAAATATAGCTTGGAAAAACAAAGATAGGATGTTTATATTTTATAACTGTTATCATCGCCTTTGATTTGCACAGAGAAATAATACTAAGGGACGGATCTCCAAAACATGCTGTTAAAAAAAGCATGTCAACAATTGTGGGACACTGATTGGCAATGACATATTCAATCAATGGCAATGACATAGATATTATGCTTTTCTAGAATGTAGAACTGGCTATTTTTTTTTTCTGGAAAAATTCTAAAAATAGCATAATACCAGTGTAAGAACATTAATGTCATCTTATGTATAGTCTGTGTACAGTGTACGTATAAGCAGATCAAGACTTCTTATAAGCTGCGGTGATAGATGGTTATAATTTATTAGACATATCACTTGTGCTTCCCCATACCAGCATTAAGACGTTCTAAGACGCAGCAAAGGTGTCTTTCAAATAAGGGGTCTAAGGGACATTCTTATTCGGGTGTTTTTTTAATACAAAAAAGAATATTAAAATTATCCATAGTTATCTCCTCTCGCAAAATTGTCCGAGATTTTATGAAATAGAATGGAAGATGATATTCTACATGATATTCTAGTAGAACATATTTTTAGAACATCAAACAGACACAACACAGAACACTAACACACTACAAAAAATGATTGTGGCAGGAAAACTTTAAATTCATGTTAGTTTCATTTACACAAATATAATTATATAACACTTGATAGAGAGAGAAAGAGAGAAAGAGAGGAGGGGGGGGAGATCAGAATCTATGCGTTACAATTATAAACAAATGTACAGAGACGCGCGCACGGAGAAATTTCGCGAGGAATCCTGAATGAGCGCCGTTTTACTTACAGATCTTGTCTTGCGTGGAAAATTTAAATTCTGCAAAATCGCGATCCAGTGGACTGTTCATTTCCGATCTGCGAACACAAACAAACGTCGGCCCAGTGTCATTAAGTGCCACACGGGAGGAACTTTTATCTCTTGCCGACAGAAATCGCGCTCACACGCTCGACCGGCGCGAATTCGTCTCGAGAGAGAGAGAGAGAGAGAGAGAAAGAGAAAGAGAGAGAGAAAACAAGAAAACGCGCGAACACACAATTATCTCGCGCTTCGGTACGACGTGTACTTCGTCTTCATTCACTTTTATCGTGCGTGCGCGCGAGCACGCGCGCGCGCTATCACACTCGTTCACATTTGCGTGTGCATGCACCGTACTTACAGGCATTGTTATCAACAATGCTGATTGTCAGAACTTGTCGTCAACACCGGCTTATCTTCAGTGCAAGCGAAAACGTCGGTCAGCGTTAATCGGCGTAACACGAACGCCAGGCGTGCGACCGGTGCGCATATCGTCTCGCCGATTTTTCACCGCCGATTTCAACGCGATCCGGTGTCCCGCGCACCGGAAACGCGACTCACAGCGGGCGCGCTCTTTCGACAACCGCGGAGCGCGCGAGAAAGAGACAGAACGACACGCGCGAAAAAGCGGAGCGCACGAAAGCGGGAGCCGGAGTGCGCGAAAGTGCGCGCGATCCGCGGCAACGCGAGCACGGCTCGCCTCCTCTGTATATATCTCTCTCTGTTACTCTCACTTGCCGGGACGTTTCGAATCGGTAAAACGCGACGTTCAGCAGCGGTAGGTAAAGTCAATTAAACACCGCCGCGCTAGTCTCGAATCCACTTGGCGCGCCCAGCGGCGACAGGCGGGAACAAGAGGAGATCGGAGCCCTCCCTTTACCTCGGCTTGCCGAGAAACGTACTCGTCCCGCGCTCGACGATCCTATCCTGGCGCCCCGGCGATCGACATGAAAGCGGAGGGAGCCACGTGATCGCGGCTGATGATCCTCCGCTTCGTTCGCTCGTTCGTCGTCGTCGTCGTCGTCAGCGGCGGCGGTTCCGCGCGCGCGAGTACGTCTACCTACTCGCCCTCCCGCCCCTCTCCTGCGCGGATCTACCGTGGGATTCTTTACATAGGATCGAACATGGCTGGCGTCGTTGTATTACGACATGATCACTGCCATCGCGCTGGTCGCCGCCAATCCGCCTCTGTATGTGTGCCTCTGTCGTAATTTTGCTGCACTGCGATGTAATTTCTTGTTCCGCGTATATGTAAAAAAAACGAAGAGAGAAAGAAAGAGAGGGAAACGAGAGAGCGTTCGAACGATGAGATGCGTAACAACGATCGGCGGTGGGGCCGCGATCCGTCGTCCTACTAGCCAGGTCCAGTCTGAACTTATATTAATACGTATGGATGTATCGAGCCACCAATATGGCGGCGACGGTTGCCGCGAGAGACGCGCGCGCGGACGAGCGAGCGAGCGACAGGATATAATCAACTCAGTGTGAATTCGTGCCGAACTGTTGAGGCACGAGTTCAGCACCGAGGTTCAGAGTGTTCAGACGCGTTGTTTTGTAAGGAGATGAGCGCGCGCGCGCACTCACTCACTCACTCACTCTCGGAAAGCAGCCGCTGCCAGGATCTCGTCCCTCCCCCCTTCTCTCTCTCTCTCTCTCTCTCGCCCCCTCATCGGGCTTACGGCTGCCCCGTGCTTTCTCGCACGATTCCCCTCGTTCTCTTTCGCTCGCTCTCTTTCTCTTGCACCCTTCCTCCGCTCGCCTCCTCTTCCCCCCTCGCTCCCTTCGCCGTTTCCGCTATTTCCAAGTCATGTCGTCTCTTTCTCCGACACGGCTGGCAGGTTTACTCTCGCCGCACGCTTGTATTATTGTACTCGCACACGCACACACATAACACAGCGCGCGAATCGTGTACGCCCTTTGCATGAAACCCAACAAGTACAAAAGGGTGACGCGCACCGAGCGCGGACGGTCGAGTGGGTGCGAGCGAGGGAGAGAGAGAGAGAGCGAGAGAGCGAGAGACAATGGAAGAGAAGGAGGTAGAAGGGTTATATGGGAAGCAATAGTTGTGTGCGCGTGTGTGTGTATAGAAGGAGCTCGAATTGAAATTAAGTCAACTTAATGTGCACTCGAGCGCGGGTGGGGAGCCAATGAATGACAACGCTTGCTCTCGTGACGCAGGCGCAGCAGGTAACATCGCTAAACAACACGGTGCCCTCCCGAATCCCTCCCTGTGCCCACTCCGGTCGCTTTTCCTACCGAGCATTCTGCCCTCCTTCCGCCTTCTCGTCACCCTCTTCTACCGAATTCCCTCTCACCCTTCTTTCCACCTACCGCTCTCTCTCTCTCTCCCTCGTCATTCCGCTGAGCCCGTCCGCGCGCGCATTCTTTCTCACTTGCACTTCCGCTCTTCCGAATGCCGCCGCTTTCGGCTGAATCCCTCATTCCGTGCAATTCCCCAGCGAAATCGTCAACGCCAGTTGTCCAATTGCCACCTGTCATCCATTGTACTTAAAAGCTGCTGCTGCTGCATCGTCACGGTGGACAATTTACACCCGTAATTTTGCAACGGTTCCTCTGGTTCCGTGACAATTTAAGCTGCGCTTCCCTCCCTCTTTGATGTCCCACTTCGTATCGTGTTACTGCTCTCACCATCGATCCGTAATGTCGTGTGCAAAATTCAACGGACAATGTCCGCTCGGCTCAAAATCGACCGCAGCCGATGGGGCAGGTTGTCGAGAGAGGGACGTCCCGTCGTACTTCGCTGGTACAATCAAACCTCCCGCTTCGATGACTCTGCGAAATAAATCGACACTATGTACTTTTTTTCTTATCTTTTTTCTCCCCTCCTTTCAACATTCCCGCCTCGATTAATACGCAAGCGGTGTATCGCGCAACGCATAGTTTCATAAGTTTTTACGCTTGTCGTTACCGCCGTGCGACCGTTGTACTCGATTCTACAGTGCGTGCCGTAAGTGAACCTTGAGGAGAATTAATCAACATGCGACACGTTACAACGTATTACGAACGCGAGACACTCGCGTGCACTTGACGTTAGCACGCGTGTTTTTTTCTTCTCGGAGCGAGCTTTCTAAAGCGTTATTTTTTTTTTCTCTCCAAGGGAACCCACAGCGCGTTAGTTTTATTCTAACCACCTCTCTCGCATAACCGGTTTATCCGACGAAGTTTACGTGAGCGAGGTGTGGCCGCTAATGGTTGGAGGTCGATGAGGACGAACATATAGTAGGGGAACTCAACGGAATATGTCGAAAACGGCCGAATCTGCCGTTTCTATTGATCGTAACGGATCCCCGGCTCCGAGATACTCAAACAGCCAAGGTGCCCGAATACTTAGCTGCCTGGGCAGAGCGGCTCTACTCGGTTCAGTAGACTCAAGGAGGCTCGGAGTAGGACGGAAGGGACGAGTAGAATAGTTGACCCGGATATTACAATTTGCATGTCTCGTTGCGACAAGGAGAGGCAGGAGGGGGGGGGGGAGGNAGAAAAAACCGGCAGATTTGCATCTCAATTGTTGCAGCAAGAGGAAAGGAATATTTGCATTCTTAGAACCGTATTTGTTCGCCCGGCTCGGCGGCTACGTCGCATGAAACGAGGCGACGTCCCGCGTTGTTGTGTGCCATGAAAAGGCCACGGAACGCGAACGAATGAACGAACGAACGTGTGCGTCGGTGACGTCATTTCACTCGCTAATAGCATCTGTCAAGGAAACGGCTGTCCTCGGGCCCGAAGGCCGCCACGACAACGCATCCGCTTGCGCCCGTAGCTCCACTTTAGCCCGAACACGTACAAAAGCCGTTAGTCGTCGAGTAAGAGTTGATCCATCGCTGTGTTTTACATAACTAGAAGAGACAAGTCGCTATGCGGCAATTGCATTGCATCATGCGACTTTGTTGACCGCCTGAGTCGATATTAATAGCGTACGTCTGAGAGCTAATGAGAACGGAATAATCAGCAGCCAGTTGTGCGTGTGGTCGCGCGCCTTCGTCGTCGTCATCGTGGTAAAGCTGCAAGCTAGCTAGTTGGCTGGCGCGACTGGCTGGCTGGCTGGGCTGGCTGGTCAAATATGCGCACCCGGCTGCCGGTACTCACATTCGCGGAATATACTTGACTATCGATCCTTCTCACACGCCCTGCATCCTATCCGCCTCGCCCCGTTACCGCCCCCCCCCCTTCCCTCCGCCGCGGTATATAACCCCCGTCCTATGGTTTAGCAGACCTCTGTACTAGTATGCGCAATGACCCCGTTAGTTGCGCAGAGAGGGTAATCCTTTTTATGGAGCAGGCGAGATTACCACGATATAGCGACTTGGCGTCGCGGAGTGGGATGGGAAATGGGAGGAAGAAAAGGAGCGAGAGTGCGAGGGAGGAAGTGAGAGAGATAGGAGAGACACTATGTGTGACGTACGTTGACCCAACCTCCCTCCGTTCGCCTCTCTCCTTCTTTTCTCCCTCCCTCCACTCCGCGAAGCCAGTTTTACTACGAGTTGCGCACAACTTTCTAAGCTCGATTCCCTCCTGATGACTTTTGTTCAAGTTACGCCGCTTGGGTAGACGCTAACCGGCAGGCGAGGGTCGGAAGAGGGCGGAAGGGGAGAAGGGAGTGTGAAAAAAGCTGCAAGTCCCTCTCGATTGCGCCTCGTTAGCGAGGCCACGAGAGAGAGAGAAACGTCGCTTCACACCAGCTCGAACTTATTGCGGCGTAAAAGCGCGTGCAGTTTCAACGCATAAATTTCTGACGCGCCTTTTTTTTTGTTGCTGCTGCTGAACACGCTCTGCCGATCGCCGGTTCAGGTTTACGCGATGGGCTCTTATGCGATCGCGGTGTAAACCGTGTGCACGCGCGCTGCTATCAGGAGGGATATTATCACGGACGTAAGAAGCGTAAGAAGCGCAAGATACTTCGGCCAGCTCCCAGCTACGTAGTCTTGAGCCAGCCGGTCTGCCAGCCTGTCTGCTTGCCAAGATCGATCGAGCTTCCAGCGACCCGCCCTGTCAGGACACGAGAAATGATCACACTCGCCGGCCAGTCGCAATACTTTCCTCAATACAGCGAAATACTAGATATTAACATCTTACGTCGTACGGCGTATAACAGTATTTCCCTCAAGACTCGCGTAGACGGCGTATTAAAACTTTACGGCCGGCGACGGTGAGCCGTCCGTATGCATTATGATACGCGGCCGGGCATCATCAACCTCCCTGGTCGGGATAATAATCAGGCGAGGCAACGTTTCAGCATAATGCGAATCGTGCAGCCGCATGGTGACCCTGTACAACCAGCGAGAATATAATATATAACCCGCGTACATGTACAAGCCGATATTACTCAACCGCGGCGTGAGTTAATGCGTTCGCGCGCAGAGAGCGCAATAAAAGATAATAGCTTTACTCTCTACTCTCCTCGTCTCTCCCCGCACGCCCCTCCTACCGTCCTCTTTCATCCCAACCCCGCGAGAGGGTGGGACGGAATAGAACTGGAATTTTCCGCTCGCGCTGAGGCCCGCCTCTCTCTCTCTCTCTCTCTCTCCCCCCCCCCTCTNTCTCTCCCCCCCCCCTCTCTCTCTCTATTCGCTTGCTGTACGCACGTGTGTGTTGCGTGTATATGTATTTGCTGTATGTGCATGTTCTCTGCGTCGTCGTTGCTGGCAAGTCGATCGCTGCTGTTGCTGAGCGCTCTCGCCCTCCGCCACCCCACACGATCGTGACGTTTTGGGACGCCAGAAACGCTGACTCGGCAGAGAGAGAGAACGCTTGGCAACGCAGGAAACCTACCTACATTCACCTCCTCTCTCCTCCCCTCATCCTTTGACTCTTCTGCGTCCTCATAGTCTCTCCTCTGCCTCCGCTCCTGCCCGTTTAAACGTCTACTACCCTACAGCATCTATATCCCACATCTACCTAGAAGAACTTCTGCACGTTTACATACCAGTAAACTCCCGGCTTCCTGGAGAACTCGAGGCTCCTCCATCTTTATCTTCTCTCTCTCCCCTCGTTCCTCTTCCTCAAACAATGGCTTATATCTTCTTGCCTCCCCCCCCTCCCTTCCTCTTCGTTCTTTTCTTTCGTGTTTCTTGGGATTATAAGCTACGCAGGTATACATTCGGTGAAAGCTTGTGGTGGGAGGCCCGCCGTTGGGTTATTTCACTGTAAAAACTACTCGTAACCTCGAATCTAATTTTCTGAGAATGGAGTTTCTCAGGAATGTGACGATCCCCTCCGGCATTCACGAGACGGGTCCTTCGTCATTTCAGAAACTCGCCGCCGCCGCCACCACCGCTGGAACGAATGAAGTATATTGTTTTTTCTTACAATGAAGCACAGGATAAATAACATTTATGATTTACAATACGGTGAAATTCAATAAAATTTTCCCATTTCGCCATTTTCTACTTTCATGTTCTCGCCACGCCCTTTTTAAAATCAATATCTGACATGATTTTTCTTTTCTTGCGGCGCACTCGCTTTCTTCCTCGTCACGCGAAGCATTTCCCAACAGTTCGAAGCCGTTCGAAAGGGGCGAAAACAATTGTGGATTCTAATTATATACTGCCTAGACATTCATCAGCAATACGATCTGATATTTTCTCGCGGAGCGTTTAATATTCAATTTGACCTCGTTTGTTGACCTCACTGGTTGCTAGGCACCAAACCGCGCCGGCAGGCGGAGAGGGTTGGGGAGCGGAAGGGAAGGGATTTAAGCTTTAGCGACGTTGTCAAATTGCTCACCGGCGAATCAACCAACGCACCAACCAATGTAACCAGCCAACCAGCCAGCCCAACCAGCCAGCCGACCGACCAGCGACGGTTCAAAGCGTTGAAAATTCCTGGCGTCGTGAATGGGATAGCCGGTCAATTATGCGCGGCACCGGAACGATTAATCGTCCAATTGATCGGCCAGCCTCTCAATGCTTCTTGTTTCCACGCCGACACGGCATCCGAACAATCGGGTCGCTTTTTGTTCTGAGGACAATACCCGTCAATTTATTATTAGGTATCGATCGCACACGATTGTAACCAACGAAACCCCTGGCGTCAGTCAATTTTTTATCATTCCGAACACGATGTTCGGGCATCGATCCGGTTTCGTGCTTGACGTAGGAAATACAAGGAAACGTCGCGAAAACCGAACCCTCAAGATAGTTGGTCCGTAGATTGCCGAATTATCAATGACGATATTAAGGGGCTCATACGAGATGGAAGTATTTTACTGAGAGTACTATGAAATCGATGAAAAATGAAGTGAAAGTTATTGAGAAATTACTGAATATATATATATATATATATAAATGAATCATAATTTCTCTTATGAAAGACAACGTAATATTGTGAAATACAAGGAAAGTTAAAATATACTGTTGTAAAGTAATAAAAGTTTGAAATATCAGGTATCATAAAATTTACCGAATATAACTGGAAATGACTTTTTAAAGAAAAATTACTGAAACATCGATTGAAATAATTATATGCCGAGATATTAATAAAATGATAATGAAATTGGGTTAAATACATTTTCATTATATTTTCAGTAAAATATTTCCATCAAGTTACCTTCATAAATTTATTATTTGCTAAAAAAGACTTTCGTATAACTTTATTTAATTGTCTAAGTGATATAAATGTTAATTTTCGAAATTAAGATAAATATATACACAATATTACAAACACGGAGATATTATTAATTTTTTTATCTCTCTTATTAATGCTTTATTTATACATCAGTTGAGCTAATAGAAGTGCACATATAATAGAAAGCGTGTATAAATATTAAATATATGAATTATTAAACATATAAATATTTAGATATGTATATACGTGCATATATTGCGGGCGTTATTATAAATTATAAATTCAATTTATAAATTATAAGTAAAATTTATAAATTATTGAATTATAAATTAATAACTTCTTACAGCTGTATCTTTTCAAAACAAATGGTCAAAAGCTGTGAAATTTTCGCATGTCTATATTAATCCTTAATATCATAGTAGTTTTTTATTAAAATCCTAACTAAAGTAATTTAGAAGAAGTTAAAAATAGGACGTTAACCTCATATGTATAAAAAGTATCATCTTGCTAATATTTCAGCTGGTGGTTTTTTTAATTTTGCAGACGTGTACACAGTATTTCCATCGATGGAGGGAACGCGGATAAAATTAAAAAAGATTCTTCGGAAAATTGCTCGACGGACCAAATACTTTAAATCACCGGGTGATTTGAAACACATGCCGTCCACACGGTCAATTTCAAAACGAGACGGCAGACGCTCCCCGCCAAGGTTGTTAGACTCGCAAGAGAAACCACTACGGGTGGTGGCAATCACCAGTGATATAAATTTATCCCGATTATGCCGATCGAGGAAATGAAACGAACAATGTCCAATATACTTTTGATTGTTGCGCGATTGTTTCGACGACGCTGTGGCTCGCCGTAATTTATGGCTATTATGGCGGCCAGTACAATTGCCGGCCTCTCTCTCTCTCTGTCTCTCTCGAGACTCTCGCTCTCGCACTTTGCTATATAAAGCTACAAAGTATTTTTAGCGCGGCCAAAGGGTAGGAAGTCCCGTTCTCCGATGCTTCCCGACGATGCGTACGCTGCACCGAAGCGACGTGTTAACGTTAAAACCGCGACTGAACAACAATTTGAATCCCTCCCAGAACGGATCACTCTTGATCCATCTCTTTCTTCACGATTATCCGTGAGAGTTTTTCTTTTAACTTTGTGTTATTGTTTAACCGTTTAATGATAAAGAAAATTTGATGAAAATCTCCCCGAAAAAAAATAGAAAAACAGAATCTACAAGTGGATCAAAACCCAGCCGTTCTAACGTCAACGCGTAACGAGTGAAACCTGCCATTGGAGTTTCTCATTGCTTCCCGTGCGACAACAGACAAAGCCATCTTTTCATAGATCTCAAAGAACGGTGAATGCTCGACGGCGTCAATCGCGGAAGGTTAATCGCGAGATCAGCGAAATGCGAACAACGGGTGAACCGCGAAACGTCGGCTCGTGAACGATCAGGAAGCAACTTCAAACCGGCTCCGACCGCCAATCTTGCGAGATACTTAAGGTTGCATTACGTTCGAAAAGAAAGAAAAAATACGTTACGCCCGAAAAATGGCGACACGTTCGGGACGAGCTTGCGAGCTCTCGCGCTGGCCAGCTTCTCGTGCGAATTTCCCGGTTTCAGGGAGGTGTAAATACGCGACTTTGTTAACCTTGTTGAAAAAGAAGTTTCCCTCACATTTTTTCCCACGTTGATTTATGCAGACTCAGTCATAATAGACTGTTTACCTGGGAGTAGTTTTCCTTGATCCGGATAGCCGCCTCTGAATATTTAGCGTGAATAATGGAAATGCAATAAGTGCGTTCCGCGAAATTCTGCAAATGCAGCGTCGCCAACCGGCGTTGCCGGGAGACTGCCTCCGCTGTTCGCCGTGCCTCCATCTGGAACGAAATCGTACAATCAAACGCACAATCAAGCGGCCGCGTGCATCGATCGATACCGTCGCGACCGCTCAAAGTCGAATTACCGACGCGGTAATCGGATATCTCTCGCGTCTACGTCGTCTTCACGGTATGCCCCCGATTGTACATCATTTCATCCTCCCCTCTTCTCCAACCGAATTCATAATTTAACAGTTGCCCGCTTCAATTCGTTCGAATCATCGTCTGCAAAGAACGATTCACGCCGTGTCGCGGATTGGTTAACACTGAGCGCGCTTTACCACTGTAAACATCGCGTACCGAACATTTCGGCCTCGTGACAGTCGGTTGTCAACTGATAACCCGAAACGTAACGTAACTTGATGTAACAACACTAGTTGGACGCAACCTTTGTCACGCGACATCCACAGTCTTTTGCTTTCCCTAACTTTTTACGCTTTGTTTCACCGGCGTAACGCAAGTATTTTTTCTCGGAATTGCCCTCCTTCCAGTGTAAACAGCCGAGTCTGAGATATCGGGTCCGAAGGTAATTAGTAACGAATGTCCACCGCAAGCCTGTGAAGCATGTTCGGATCACTACGTAGCAAGTTTCAAACAGTGCAAGAAGGTATATCCGCTAGGTAAAGCAATTTATACGTTTGACGTATCGCCTGTCCTCATTTTTTATTCCACATGTGAATTTCATGCAAATTTAACATGAACGATAGCGTGTTGCCGGTAGAACAAATAGGAGGATATGCGAAATAAAATATCAGACTCATGCGGGATTCCGCTTGTGAATTATGTGCTTGTCAGAAATAAATTACGGGAGGTAATAACATTTAAAAGATTAATGAGATAATTGTATTGCAGTATACGGGGGCTGTCGAGTACCGAAAGCCCAAAGAGTAAAAAATCAATCAATGTGCGGAATGTAAATTACGATGCTGGTGCAGATATATTGCATCGCTTCCAGTTACAATGGAACGAGCTTCACGAGCTCGCGGAAGAGAATGCGGGGAAAGCTCAGGCGGCAGATACACTGGTGTCCGGCATTTACGAAAAGCTTCAGCATGAGTGGAACAGTGTCACTTGTCTGAATAGCACCCTAGCTTACATTCCAAAGATTAACAATGCTATTCAAGATCTTATGGACCAAATAGGTAGTTTGGCGTCAGAAAGATATAGGTATCACAATATATGAGAGACCTTTCCTCTAAAATCACCTGTTGTGCCTAAGGAAATCTGCAAGAGATGTTTGAGGAAGTTGAAGGGGCTTTATATCGACTGGAAGACCTCAATGAAATGTTAGATTTACAAAATAGACAGTTGGAACACAGGTTTCAGCTGGCTATGTACAAAGAGAAGAAATTGCTAGAATTAAATAATTTTAAAGGTACAAGTGTGCGAGAGAGGGAATACATTCTGTCTTTGATTAAGAAACTTTACTATTATCTAATTTATTTTCTTTTAGCAAAATTATCTAATGAGCACATTGAAAGAATCTCGCAACACGAGTTGAAACAGCAAAAGAAATTGAAAGAACGGCGGGAAACTTTCGAAGAGGTTTTCAAGGAAGATCTTGAGGAGTACAAAGCAACTGGATCTATACCAAGTATGTCTTCATGTCTTCCATGTTTTTCTAGAAAAAAACATCATTTTAAAAATATTAACGTTACATGAGAGAACATATTAATTAACTTATTTATTCCAAATTTCTAGAGTTACCGCTTTCCCCACAAGGTCCTTCTTTGGATGAGATAGTGTTAGACATTGATACAAAAATATTTGACGAATTTTTAGATAATTAGAAGCAAAGGGATCACGATGTGGATGTCTAAAAAAGCGTTACTACAACTATGCCCCTTATTTCAAGATCCTACACGTGATGGAAAATAATTTTTTTACCACATTTCTTACGATTAGATATTAGGGCTGTGACCTGACAATTCAAGTTTTTTAATATGATATAATAGCAGAGTATAATTTTTTTTTATATATATATATAAATGCTCCCATGATCTTGTATATACCAACGTCTAAACTCCTTTTGAAAATTTAATAGAACTTTGTATGGTCTATTATATATGTATAATTTGTTATATGTAACGTTTACTACTATAATATATTTAATTCCTATTTCATGTATATATATTTATTTGTAAGCGTAGATAAAAGAAGAGAAAATATATTTTGTTAAATTTCTTTTTTACCGAAAAATAAATCGATATATATATACATATTATATACCAAAAATTTGTTGGAATATTTGGTTTCTACACCTCTATTGAAATAAAATTAATATCGAGGTATGCGTTAGGAATTGAGAAAGAAGTTTAGCTTCTATCCTGATTGGTCAAATTTTTACACTTTTAACATTTTTAACAAACTTTTAATCTTCGGTAAATCTGTGACAGCTGCGCAAAGTTATCGCTATAGCTGCGCTACCTATCCACATTTAAATTAAAATCGGCATTATATTTGATACTCGGAGGAAGAGAGAGAAAAATAAAAAGTTCACGCGTCAATTTAGAAAGTGCAAAGAATAGACATAAATCGGTGTTACAGTCAGATCTTATATTTAAGATCGTCTTATGTTCATCCTCAGATGTACTATACGAATCGTTTTATTGACTACAATGCATCCGAAGACGAACTTACGACTGTTTAGTATAGCTTACATCGTAAACATGACCGCAACTTTAAATATAAGAGAGAATTCACACTTTGATAGAAAAGCGGAAAGCAGAAAAGCATCAGCCAATCCGAACTCGCGCCGGTAATAAGCAGTAGATAAGGTAGAAACTGTCAAACTCTCAGTGCGAGTTCTGATTGGCTGCTGCTTTTCTGCTTCTGCTTTTCTCTCAAAGTAATTCTCCTCAAGATCTGAATCAAATTCTCCTCAAGATCTGACTATTGGTTTGGTTTTTTTAGCTGCACTGCTGAACGGGTGCAATAAATTAGAGTGAAACAAGTATATTTTGTCTCGCTCTAACTTATTGCACCAGTTCAGCAGTACAGCTAAAAAGAACAGGACATATATGAATACCAGCCCTAGTGTGTAATTTAATACAGGCTTAAGATTGCACGTACGGCGCAAAGTACCGATGAGGCGGTGATTGGATCGAAAATATGAGTTAAAATAATAAGGAAAGAAGATAGATTCGCGAACCAACAGCTGCAGAGGCGACCAGTTTAAACAGCCGACATTTCTTAGGTACTCAATTCTATTTATGATTGAATCGAATGATTAAAATATACCCAGTGCTTTCATAACGTGTTTTTGGAGGTTATCTAGGTAGAAGAATTTAATTTCGTAATATTTTCAGTAGGCAAGAGGAAAATTAAACGTGTGAAAACACATTTGTCGGCTTAGGAAATAATTCGCGCCCAACAATGGACCCGGATTTGCGAAGGAGGCAAAGGAAACACAGGATATATGACATGTTGCACAGAGGTTCGGTAAAAGTCTGCATAGGCGTCACGGTGGCCAGCGCATGTTTCCTTTGTTACCAATTGTACGAGTACTTTCGATATATTCGACCTTTGCACAAGATGCAATATAAAATATCCCAGGAAGAACTCTTGAATGAGGGTAAGGACATAGATGCTCCTTTGAATACCGAATTGTTAAAATAGGATAAGTTATCATGCGATGACAGTCAGCTTGCAATCGAGTCGTTTAATATATTATAATTGTAACTATAGAAAATAAAATTCAATGTGAAATAACGTATTTCTAAGGATCAGAACTACACCCACGATCTGTAAATAAACCTCATAATGTAAATTATTATATAATATTCATATAGTGAAATATAAAAGTTACTTAAAATCTTTAGGTTTGTAAAAACAAACCTTCATAATAATGTGTGAAAAAAACGTTGGAGATACGTGTGTATGAATTTTATGAGGAACATGTACGTCTATTAATTGACTCATGTTTCGCTACTTCTAGTTTTATTGGTGTAGTTTTAATTATAGCTATTACCACCTGCTCACTCACAAATGTACAATAATTTGGTTTTACACATCAGCAGAGTTTTATTTCTATTGTATAAAAAGTATATTGTGAAATATTTGGCCCTGAGTCACTTCGAAACCTCGAGATTGATGCGAAATTTTGAACCCTCGAATTTGTAGTCTGAATTTTGACATCCAAGGTCCGATCACGCCAGATCCCATTGATCTGAACGATTGAATGTCGCCTATCGAATCAAGCGAAGAATTTGTGCGTCTCATCCAAATGTATGCGCAGTTTGTTTTTGGCGCGACCGGACCCGAGCGAAGAAACTTTTATACAATGAAAGAGTACAGTGCATAGAATGATGTTCATATACAGTATCTATTTTCTACCATAGGCGTGAATAGAGCGCGGGACAAATTTAATAATGCGTAATATACAAATATCTTTGAGCATTATATTGCCTTCCTCGCTAAAGTATTCTTAACATACAAAAGGACATGCTAGGACTATACATTCAATGTCTGTATAAAATGCATAGCAAATCACCGGGTACTTAAAACGTAACAACGAGCACTGAATTTCGAACACATCTCGCGGCTGCCTTGCACAATATCAAAATGTGTAAAATTAATCTTAGAGTAAGAGAAATACATGTATAAAAAACAGTAACATCTGTTTATCCTTTCAGAAATATATACCATCGTGTGAATTTTGCAAATGTGGTATTTACATTGAATTTCGAGAATACAACATGATAATAACGATATATCGAATTATTCTCGTCATATAAATTTTCGTTTTGCTCTTTTGCCATCCGAAGCCGGACATGACGCCTCTTTTTCTCGACTTATACCATATCATTATGCCTATCATATTTCTAGCGACGGAAATATAATTTCTTACGACAGAGTCACTTGTATCATTCTTTCTTTCTTTTTCTTTCTTTTTTTTTTTCATTCAAGAACCAAGAACCGTGAGAGTGGAAGGATAACTCGTAGCAACACAACTAAAAATTCGCATTATATATCAAATCTGTATATTAAATAAACATTCTGTTTATACTATTTATACGTATATATTGATCGAGTGCGCGGTGACATTTACAAAAATGTACGAATGTATGTATGATAAGCAATCTTCTGCGTATCAGTATGACAAAAACACACTTCTGTCATAAATTTAATACGAATTTGTCGTTCGGACGCGGTAATGCCTAAGAAAGAAGAAACAGGCAGACGTCAGATATTGTCGCGAAGCTACTAGTAAAAATCGTACAGAAGGCAATGCATTTTATACACTACACCACGGGTATTTGCTTTCGAGTACAAAATACGTTGTATGTACTTATGCTCTTGTATATACAATATGTGTTCTCTACTGCGTAATGGACACAATTTGTACTCTGTTCCTCGACAGTGCCACTCGCCACTTTTAAAACATACATATATACATATGTATACACATTGCAGAAAATTGCAATTTATCGCTGTATATAAGAGAGAAGATATCTTCTATCAGCTCACTTTCTCCTGTACAAGCGCGTAAAGATGGATAATCGGACGATTCTCGAATTGAATCTCGCAAGATTGCACTCCGAGCACTTTCCAGTACGTATGTATATATTTATGTTCCAAGCAGCAATTATTTCAGCAGATTCTGCAAAATAGTGCTCCGGGATACATTCGTGTGAATATATGTATAAAATGAAATTCCTTATGCTCCGTTTCACGCACAATTACCGAGAATTTATATACATACCTTTGAATATCAGTCGATACATATATATATATACATGTATGTATGTGTATATATATATATATATATATATATATATATGTTCTACTTCGCGCACCAACTGCATTCTTTATAAATCTGGCGCTCAACGCGGTAGCATTGATATCAATGACTGCGTTCAGCAAAGTCAGTCACTGTGTCAGCGCTTCTTGCCGCGCCGTCCACAGTTTGAAAATTCTGCTGAACGCTCCTCCGTTGTTGGATTGTATTCGCTTATATTTCACAACGCGCTTATTAAGCTCCGTCTCCGATATAGAAGATAGAGATAATAACGACCGTTCAGTGAACATACGAGTCGCGAACAGACGTTCAGCAGAAAATTTCTCGCAAATAGTTGCATAAGCTGCTGTTTCTGCTGAACGTGAGCATTATCTCGTAGACGATCGTGGTTTTGTGACCATAGACATGTAAAATAGACTGAGCCCATTGAAGGACTCGAAGCCGGATTAGTAAGAGAGGAAGAGAGCAGTAGAGACAGTGGTGCTTTCCGCGTTTTCTAGTATAGTTGGCGGGGAGAAGGAAAGAGGAGAAGAGACACAGTTTTACAAATACTATGAACTAATAATTACGAGTGCACACATTGGTGTACTATTTATGCGTCTTCTTACACAATATTCCTCCCATTTCTTCACTCTTTTACTCTCTTTTACCCACTCTCACTCTTCTGCTTCTCCTACATCGCCCCCTCTTACAGTACTGTGTTACATTATTGTGTGACAGAGAAGCTCCACTGTTAACATATCTCTGTCCTTCTACTTTGGCTTCAGCTCTCCGATGCCTGGTCCATTTTATATGTCTATTGTAACGAACAACTGAAAATTGCCAGGTCACAGCATCTAACGGAACTCTTCGCCCAAGAAATAGCTATGTCGAACTAATAACATATAGGATGACGCTCCTCGAGTAATGTGCGATCGAGGTCTTAAAAAATTATTCCCATGTAAAGACAACTCGGCTGAACACTTTTCTTCTTTTTCAAGATTTATCGTTTGCACGAACCTTCTGTATATATACTGTATACAGAAAGTATCATCTTGTTCCTTGTCATAAAATAAGCAATGTCCTTGTTACTGAACAGGGGGACATTGTGGTAAGACGTGTCCCGGAAAGGACGGGCATCCACAAAAGAGGAAAAAAAAAATTGAGTCTTTTCGCAACTCACGCATGTCAATTTTAATGATAATACGAAGTCTTCTAACTTCGCTCGTAAGTTGAAAAATGTTTGTTATTATCATTATTTCACACGCAACTCTTACAAAAGGAGAAAAAGAAACAAAAAAAAAAAGAAATGTAAAATTGTACAAACTCGTATTCGAGTTAAACAACGTGCATCCGTGAGCGTTGCAGAAAGTTTGACGAAACACAATTTCGATGCACCACGACACACTTCTACACAAAATTCATTCCCACCAATGTTCCTCTCTCTCGCGCGCACGCTTAAATATCTCGATATTGTTAAGCTTCGTAATCATTTTACAAATCTTACATCCGATCAAGCACTTGCACAAGACCCTGTAGCCCGTGTAGGCTAGAAATCGACACCATGAAGACGGCCGCCTTCTGCGACTGGTTACGAGCTGTTCGACGAGGGATTCGAGTTCGAGTCCACGCGCATTGAATCGATTTTGGCTACGATCTTCAAGGCGGGGCCCAATTTGATGCTCATAGCCGACATGAGGTGGTCCTCCTTCAGCAGCATGAGGGCCTGGCCGTCGATCTCCTGGATGGCAAAATCCTCCGCGTAATCGGAGCATCCTGGCAAACCGCGTATGAAGTCGCACACTTCGTTCACCTGCGAAATAAAGTTTTCCTCCGTCACAACACCATCTCATGATTTCTTTTATTGTCCTATAACGGTCAGTCACTGAACGGTTACGACATCTCTTTTTCGACGAGTTTCGCAACACATCTCGTGTCCAATAGGAGAAAAAATGCATCCGTTGAGAATGACTGAAAGGCGAATTCTCTTATTGGACACGGGACGCCTTCCGATGCTTGTAGAAGAAAAAAGTGTTGCAACCGTCCTGTGATTGATAACTGTACATGTGTGTGAAAAGTGGTCTCTCATTACCGTCCATTTGACTGGATTCATTTTCGGCAGTGATTCATCGACGGAGGAAGGAGGAAGGATGGTGCTCGTTGACAACGGCCTCTCCTCGCCGTTCTTCTTCGTCACGTCGTTATCGACAGTTTTATTCTCCGTCTCCATCCCGGTCAATTGCTTCTCCAGCTTATTGTCGCGATCGCGTGATTCGCGCTTTTTACTGTGGACAATAGAACACATTTCCTTTCAAGTACGACCGGGGCAAATCTCATAGGACATTTTATACATTCGCAAAAGTAAATAAAAAACATCGCGCCTCGACTTTTGTCGGTGGACGAGCACACTCACCTCTTTGCGCACAGCGACGAGCAAAATCGTTTCTCCTTCCTGAGCTTGACGCTCTGCTCGTCGATCACCTTGTCGCAATTCTCGCACTTGTTGGACGGTCTGCTACCCCCGTCCTCTTCACTCGAATAATTAGGAATGTGTTTCTTTCCTGCAATCACAATCGAAGTGTTAAATTGCGCGTTAATGTGCGAACATTTGTGCACCGGCAATTTTAAACGGGAACAACTTGGCTTACTCGGTGGTTCCTCGAGAGCCTCCCTCTCCGTGGCCGTGTTGCTCCGATTGAGAGCATTGGTGGTGTCCTGACTGACCGCGAACGGCTCCGACGCTGCAACACGAACAACGACTCAATTCGATGTTCAATGTGAGGGGAAACGACTCGTGCGCGACATTTCGCTCCCGATATCGCGATTCGTTGCGAATACATTTGCGTATGATAATACAGACGAAGGCGATTGTACCTTCTTGTATCACGAATCCCTCGATTACGTGCGTGAGGACTTGCGGCTTCACCATGGCTTTGGGTGGCGCTTGTTTATTGTTTACCGTGACTGGTATAGACACCGACATGGATGATTCATCGCTGCTCACTCCGTTCGTAATCGCGTTCACGGCATTAGCAAGACCCGCCAACGGGTTATTGCACGGTTTATCGTCCACTTTTTGAACAAGCCCTTCCTCCTCTTTCGTTATCGTCTTACATTGGTCCCCTTCTGCCAACAACCACAAAGCATAACTCTTTATCGCACGTACCGGAACCTCCATTCGTTCCGACACTTTCGCAATCGTGCGCAAAATGCAAGCCGGCCCACGCTCCGGCTCACTACTTTCTGCTCGACTCGATCTCGTCACTAATTGCGACTGCAACTGAGTCATCCGTAGCTCTTAATATCAGCGAGAAAATCAGTTAATACCTGCTACTTCTGTCTGAAGTATCGTCACTTCGTCCGTAGTGACAGGCACCACATCCTCTTTCTTCGTCAGTAATTTTAGTCCATCGTCGCTCCCTACCGGCGGATTCGTGGTGGACATCATCGCACATTCCGCTTGCGAATTACGATCCGGCGACGTGATCATGATCGTTGAATTGGTGCTGTCTTGCGTCGTCTGTGTCTGATCCTGCGTCGCGTTCACGATCGGCACCGCCTGAACTTGCGATGCTCCGCTCAATATTTGGTTGCCTATTATCGCTGGATTGATGGCCTGGAACAGATAGCGGGTAGATTCATGTCTCGTTATTATTATCGAAATTATTGCGGCTGAAAGTCCGACAAACTTCCGCTGGTTCGTTTAGAATTAGAATTACTGAGAGAAAGAGAATGTTTTTTTACGCTGACAGACCGCCTTCTTGATTATTATTTGGTCCATTATCACGGAAGATTATTATAAGATTAAAAAAATGTGAAACATACATAGCAAATATCAACTAACAGTGACACATCAACGTTATGATTTCCCACTCAACAATTAAAATGCAATATAACGCGCGTGTTATGTAACGGTTACATCACTGAGTGGGAAATTTGCAACATTGATGTTATGTTACTGTTGGCTGGTGTTTGCCGGGTCAAATGTCACGAAAGTGCGTATGTACCGATAAAGGAAGTTGTTGCACTGTTGACATGGCAGTCTGTGGCATCTGACTCATCTGTGACGTGGTGGCAACTCCGGTCCCAACTCCACTCACTGATACAACTGGCATGATGGAACGGTCCGCACCCAACACAACGCCGGGTTGTTGTTGCTGTTGTAACGTCATATTCGCTGTATATAAGAAATATGAATAGTAAATAAACGGTATGCATAAATTTTACTCGTTGTTAGAGTTACTTCGAATAAACATTCTCACTCATGATGGGTTTAGGTTGTATTTGCTGTTGCGTAGTTGGTTGCTGATACTGCAGTTGTTGCTGCTGCTGCTGCTGCTGTTGTGTATGCTGTTTCTGTTGTATGAAAACAAGCTGATGCTGTATGTTGACTTGGTTGACAGCTGATGCTTGTTGTTGACTTAGTTGTTGCTGTTGCTGCGTTTGTTGCTGTGGCGCCTGCATGGGTTTACGGCCCTTTCCGACTCCTCCAGCAGTCTTACCACTCTAAAATATTCGAACAAATGGGGATGTTATGACCAGCACTAATATATTTTAATCACAAATTAAATTAATTGCTTGTTACCACAAACTAAATTGTCTATTATCAATACAAAATTAGTAGGGTTAGAAGGCAACGCATAATTGATAAATGAAGAATCCCAAACAACACGTATGTCTAAAAGACGTCCTTTAGACGTCTTAATTTTCTAAAAGACATCTCTACGACATCTCAACGTTATCTGGGAGCGTAATTCGACATCATAAAACAAAATACCGTGCAGCAGAAATTATAGAAACGAAATATCATGTAACTGCAAAACTCCATGGCAAAATAATTGTTTACCAAGTGCCACTAACAGAATACATTGAGAAATAATGGTAAATCAGAATGTTAAGAAATTTGAGAACAATCATTTTTGTCGCTACGAAATTAGGTACTTATCTTTTCTATGACATTCTCTCAAACTAATCTTCACCATTATTGTGCGTGCCGATATTAGTATAGTAACCTGTGCTTGTACCGTAGCTTGAACTCCGTGAACGGTTTGCGTGGAAACAGAACTGGCTGCGCGTATATTGGCAGCTTGTACTGCTTGTAAAGATGAAGGTAAGATGCTCAATGGCCGTTGTCCGCTTACGCTCGGCTTACCCTGCTGTGGCTGCTGCTGCTGAATGTCCATCACCTTGGGTTTCCCGCTAGTAGCCGCGATCTGTTGCACCCCGTGGATTTGCTGTGGTGTTGAGATGGCTAATTCGATGGAGAATAATGCAAAATTAAGAACAGAAATGAAAAGACCATCTTTCTTTCAGAGTTGCATTCTTATAGAGAAAATCCGAAATAATTACGGTAAAGACACTAACATAAACCTAAATTAGCATGTTTTAATTTTATTGAGAAAGAAAAAAACAGCGAGGATATTAACCATTGTGCGCTTGTATCGGTTGAGGGCTCTGTATGAACATATCGGGCTGCGTGGGACCCCTAAGGAAAATTTGATTCGGTGCGGCAGTAAGAATCGTAGGCGGTTGTAACCCCGCAGTCCATACTTGCGGAGCGAACCACGGTGCGAACTGCATTCCGGCATTCCTATTGCCTGACGGCGTCCCAGCACAGGTTGTGTACTGTTCACGAGACAATACATCATACATTGGTGATATGTTAATAGTAATCACACTGTACGGCGATTTATGACACTAAAACGACATTAGAATGTAGAACATCAACAAACATACATTTGTAATTAATATATTACGAAACTTCATGGTCAAATAATGTTGATAATGAATGAAAAAAAAAGCCACTCGAACAGAACATATTAAGAAATAATAGTGAATTAGAACATTGAGCAATTTGAGAACAATAATTTTTGTTGCTACGAAATTAGGCACTTGTCTTTTCCATGGCATTTCCAAACTAATCTTCACCATATATATTACGGAATATTATCTCGCGTATATAAAGTAACATCAAAGTTCTCCGATCGAACAATTACAGCTTACGAACTTCACACACCACGCTTATCAACACATAAACTGATGGAACCGAAATCGGTTAATCAATACCACTTTAATCACCTTCTGAACCTGATCCTGCTTGTTCGCAGATTGCTGTTGTTGTTGCTGCTGCAACGAAGGTGGTGGCTGCGGAGAACCGAGTACATCTAACTGGCCAAATACCAATGTCTGACCTGCTCCAGGGGTAGCCGAGGTCGGGACTGGTAAGTAGCCGGCAGGAAATCCTTGAACTTTCGTGCCACCGGCACCTGGATGCGCACCACCTTGTCCGGGTGTCGATGCTGTGGTCAGCATGTGTGGAGTTAGTTGGGCTGCAGATTGAAATGGTTTTCCAGCCGTTATCACCTGTAAAGTATATCACCCATGATCACTTGAAACTTGAGCGCTGTTTTTTGTATGAAATGGAATTCATTGGTGAGAATTAACGTCTATAGTTGAATCTATACTTAATAATATCTATATAATAGATAGTAGAGTAGATAAAGATAGATAGTAGATACTAATATCTATACTTGAATAGAAGAAGGATTTATGCCCGCTGGATGAAGTGCAAGATTGCCCGGCATTATCAGAGGCGTGCCCTGAGTATTGTACAATTGTTGCAAGTGATAAGCTTGACTCTGTATCGGTTGCTGAATCACTTGGACTGCTTGAGGGTGAGCAGCCATGGTAGTTATGGTCGTTGCGCCCTGCTGACCTGAGAGGGTCATGGACACACCACCTTGCTGCTGCTGATGCTGCATTGATACCGCGACAGCTCCTTGCAACTGTTTTAACAACGAAATAATGTAAGTGGTTTAAGAACGAACGAGTGTAAACGGGAGTTTCATTTGCGAGATCCAAATAAAAGTAACTGTAAATACGTTATCACAAAGAAGATTGGGGAAAAGTTGAAATTGATAGGGTTAACAGTGCAAGTAATAAATAAGTAACAATGAGTAACAAACAAAAAATGTGATATAATATATATATATATATA
>NW_014556488.1:1924919-1965916 GCF_001313825.1 Dinoponera quadriceps
TATATATATATATATATATATATAGGGTGTCTGACATAACCGTGTCACTCGTCACATACTTGTAGCTCAGGTCGATAAGAATAAAATGGTACGGGACTTTTTTGTTTATATTGACCTAAACTACAAGAAGTACATGACGGTCTGGCACGACTTGTGTCACATATCTTGTATAAAACATAATAAACGATACAATAAAGAGAAAATGTACCTGTTGTTGCGGCATGCTAGCAGCTACCTGTGGCTGCACTTGAACTTGAGTAGGAACAACATTGTGCTGTCCGTTACTTTGCTGTGTTTGCTGCTGCTGCTGTTGTTGTTGCTGCTGCTGTTGCTGCTGGACCTGCTGCTGCACCTGTTGTTGTACTTGCTGCTGAACTTGCATTTGCTGCTGCGACTGAACTTGCTGTTGTATCTGCTGTTGCTGCTGCACTTGCTGCTGCACTTGTTGTGGCTGCTGTTGTACTTGCTGAGGTTGTTGCTGCTGCTGCACATGTTGCTGCGGTTGCTGTGACTGTTGTACATTCTGTTGTTGCTGCTGTAATTCATGGGTAGCGAGCATCATTTGCTGTGGAGTTGGCGGTTGTTGTGGCTGTTGCTGTTGCGGTTGTTGTTGTGGTGACGACGAAATTCCAATTGGTTTAACATCTGTCATGTTTTCTTGTATGCCCTTTTAAATTTAGAGTATAGACACTCTTTCAGAAAAAGAAGTATCTTCTGCTGATACTGCTCAGTTAAATATAGTTCCCTTTTGTTGTCATTTTACATATATATTCACGTTGGTTTCAATCTTTTCATCGTGTTGCCCCTGCAAAACGAAGTGAATATACAAGTGAAAAAAGTTAATTCTCATATATATATATATATATTTTTTTTTCATATATAACGCAAAACTTTATAAATATGCAATATTTATTCAACCTAAAATCCGTATTTCTACAAAATTAGATCTTTTACTTTGCACCGAGGCATCAATGGTGGCAGTTTTGTCAGTAATTTTTTTTCTAAATAAAAAAAAATTGAAATTTGAGGCTGATCTAAGCACTTTAATAGTTCTTCAACTGTATATACCTGTGCCATTGCTAAAATACGAGAACACATTGCTCCTCCCTCCTCTGGTACGTGATATTATTTATATTTACGTGTGATAACAAATATGAATATTTCTAGAATTCAGTTCATAGTTAAATCGCAAAAAAGTATGAAGTGGCCTTTATACGATACATGCGACCACATGTGATAACCTTCACAGATATGAATTCGCACACTTGTCATATTGTGGAGAGAGCTGAACTCGAAATAATCGTCACTAGCGAGGTTATTGTGCCGCTGCCCGTGAGAGTGGAGTATACCGTGCCGCACATTTCTTCGCGACAGCGTCCGTGAGGACTATCGTTCGGCATAACCGAGTAAGTCCCTCAAAAACAATCAACGGCTCGTTTTGCGGCATTCTTATTGGCGTCGCTTGAATCAACGAACGTACGTGAACGAGATAGTTGTATGCGCGTAACTACGGTGCACACGACGGGGAACGGGCATATGGTTTTATCGATCTGCCCGATATTCGGTAATTCGCTCATTTAATATCGCATTCGGTACCTGAACCTCGATCGAGTGTCGTTATCGGTGAGAAGCATTGTCCCGGCTCAATCGTTAAAGCGGGAATTGAGTAACTAACGAAACACCGTTTATAGGTTATGCGTTTATTGTGCGGCTATTCCATTGTGAGTCGTCGGAAGCAAATCGTATCAATCGTGTCAACGATTGCCTTGAATGTGAGGGGTACGTGAGAGCTTCCTGCGAACACACGAGCTCACGTGACGATTCTTTACTTTGTGAAATTCCATTATATATGTATATATCGGTTACGCGACAAGGATATCGTTATATTTCGTCATATTGAACTTGATATATCGTAAAGTATTTCTTAGCTTCTGTGTTTGCTTTCCTAGATAGAAACGCGCGATGATGATCGGCGTTTTATCACAACGTGATGTCATACATGTGACTTCGGCTTGATACCTTTTTAAAGATCATTGTGCGATTAACGTCACACGTACACGAGATGCGTGCACGTTCATAACATGATCATGATTAGTGCTCTCGGATATTTTTGCGAGATCATGACACGAACGACATCTGAGCAGCATCTGTATCTATTTTCTTGCCCTCCCATTGTGATTATTGCGAATACAAAATTAAGTCAGATTGAATAAGTTTTGTTTGAACTCATCAGTTGTTTTCCCGGAATAACGCAAACTTACGTAAAAATATTTATCTCCTTTACTCGAAATCCTAATATTTATCTCGAAGAAATGATTTATTTAAACTTGAGGCATCAGGCCGATCGAAAGTTTTATTCGCTCGTTTCATCTTTGTTTTTCACAGCATAAAATTCGTAATATCTAGAAAAAAAAACAAACGAATATTTTTCGACCTAATAGCAGTCGCGTCAATGGTGTAATCGGAATGAGATATATCAGTGCGCGTTTCAATCTAAATCTGACTCAGTGTAGGATCAACGATACCTGAAGCTTGGAATTTCTTTCGGAGAGAAAGGAAAAAAATAAGAGAGAAAGAGCGTGAAGAAGCACGATAAGCGGGAGAAAGAGGTACGAGGAGAAAGAGAAGGGAAAGAGAGAAAAAAAAACGCGAGACTTCCGACACCGAGGAACTCGCGCGGTAAAGTAGAGCTCTGTACGCCTCGTCGCCCGAATAAAAAGCATCGCGAATATCGATCCCGGTGCGTCGTCGACGATATCCATTTTGGCATGTGCGTGCATGCGTACGTTGCGTGCGTGTGAACGAACGAACAAAATGTCGCCCTCGGCCGATATATCCACCATAATTAGTGCCACGATGCCGGAGGGAGCGGAAAAAGGAGGAGGGGGGAGAAGCAGGGGGCAGGCAGAGAGGGCATAGGGATCGAGAGCGGGAAATGCGGGATAAAAGGCGGGTTGGCAAGAAGCAGAGGGGAGAGGGGATATAAGAGGGGGAAGAAAAATAGAGAGAAGGGAGAGGACAACTGTGCCAGAGGGGCGGCTGACATGGATCTCTCGCCATAATGGCAATATAAACGGCGACTACGGCGGATGGTATAATAATAATAATAATAACACAACACAACGATACGCAAGAGCACGCGGGTGCATCGCGCGAAAAAGGGACGCTGCTCGAGAACGAGAAACACTCATGCTGCCGTGCGCCAAATAAAATGGCACACGTTGCACGCAGGGACGCACGACATATACATACATAAATATACACACACACGTGCATTCGAGTGGCAGTACAGTCTGGTCAGTATCTTGTGCGAATCGGGAGCAACGGCGGCGCGTCTCGTAACGCCGACATATTGGATTACAAAATAAAGCACGTTCGGAGAAACGGCGGGACTGGTGTGTGCGAGAGAGAGAGAAAGAGAGGAAAGTCTAGGCAGAGCCAGAGAGAGAGAGAGAGAGAGATAGATCGAGAGAAAGCAGAAAAGCACGAGTGAAACTACAAGAAACAGAACGAACGGAGGTAGAACACACGTACAGTGCATCGAGCAACGCGTCGGGTCGCGCCGTAACAACGGACCGTCGCATTCGGTGAGGCTTGTCATCGTCAGTGCCGTGATCTACAGTGTGAGCACTGAGTTTTCACGAAATTCTCACGGGTGCGCTACACAGTATACGCAGAACACCGAAAAGTAGTAGTAGTAGGTTAGGGTACACTCTCGCGACGGTCCACGACACGACGACGACACCGCCACGAGTCGAGGAGAAGCCTCCTACACGGACATCTCGTCCTATTCAGGTACTCACATGGCGACTGCGCAGTCACGTCTATATGATGCACGTTTTCAAGCTCTCCCGGAGATGTATGTGTGCGGCTGCGCGAGTGATATATGTGTGTGTGTGTGTAGTTGTAGGTAGTGGTTGAATTACCAGTACTATGTGCCCGATGAGAACACGATTCCTCCGTTCGTCGCTTTTTTTTTTTTTTCACTTTCGTCGTTGCAAACTCGCGCGATAACGTTCGCTCGTGGAAACGACGACGATGTCTCGTACGTAGTACTTGTTAGCACTTCGCTTATACCGCTGCCGTATCTACTGCTGCTGGTTGCTGCTGCTGGCTGCTCCCACACGGTATAACACGACTGCCCCCGTCGTACCCGCACAGCCCCGAGCCGCCATCCCTTCCAGCCACTCCCCCCGTCCCGCACGCTCCGCTTGCCCAGAGTTGCGCGTCGCGCCGCGTCGATCGTGCCCGCTGATTGGTTCGACGGGGACAAATCCCAAAGGCATCGTTCGCACCGAGAAAGGCGGGGCCATCGGATATGATGGCTATAGGCGCATGCTCACTAACGGTACTCCGGGCTGAATCTCTCCCTCCGCGTCTCCCACCGCGCTCGTGGCGGCCGTCGCTCGCGCTCACTCACGCACACATTCGACCGATGGCCGAGCGTATACGTACACGACGGTAGAATCCCGCGTCGTTCTTCACGATATAACGTCCCACGTAGGGACGTGCCAAGTTTCCCGAACGCCCCGGAACTCTTTATCTTGCGTATCACGGGGAGAATCTCCCGAGGAATATTTTGGAGGACGTCAACGTGGATACGCTGACGATCAGCAGTGACGTTCACTTGTTCTGTTACTTTTGTTTCCGCATGAGGGCTGAACGATGTTATGTAATTATTTGCTTCGCGTAAATTTATTCTTGTAATTTATTGAATTATTAAACTGTTGTTAAATTATTATATTGCTGTGTAAACGTATACAAATATGATATCCATATATATAGCACATATATGCTCACGTTATTTATGTATTTAGTCCACAAAAGAGCATATCTTTAAGTAACTATTTTAGCTAAGCATTTGTATATAAGAAAAAAATACTAGATTCAAGTAAATAATTAATCCAATATTCTTTAGCAAATTTTTACTTGGATCAGTTAAATATTTTACTTGGATAATTTACTTGGAAAATATTTTACTAGGAATATATTAATTCTTCGCGTCTCTATAGGATATTAAATTTTGCAATTATATAATACATAAAATAAATAAATAAATATATATATATATATATATATATATATATANATATATATATATATACTTATACTTATTTTATGCATTATATACTTATTTTATGCATTATATAATTGCAAATATAAATACAAGTGTAAAATATAATATAAATGTTTATATATATATACTTATTTTATGCATTATATAATTGCAAAATTTAATATCCTATAGAAATACGAAGGATTAATCTTATACATTCGAGCAAAATGTGAGAATTGTCCTACACGTTTATTATTGTAGTGAGAAATACGAACGAGCTTAAAACGTAGAGCTTACATCGTATTATTATTATCAATACTATTGTGACATGAATAGTTCAAGATCAATTGCTAATAGTGTTAATCAACACCAGAAATTTTACGTAACGACGATTTCACGAACAGGATGTTCGGATGAGCTTTTCGTTTTTTATGTTAGAATTGGTTTTTAATGTGCTTAATGGGTCACGTAATTCCTCAAAGCTCAGATAATTATATAAATAAGTAATATTTGTTTGATCCTAGTAAACAATTTTCCAAGAAAAATATTTAATTGATCCAAATAAAAATTTGCTAAGGAATATTGGATTAATTATTTACATGAATCTGGTATTTTTTTCTATATACAAGTATAGTCTTAGCTAAAATAATTACATAAAGATATGCTTTTCTGTGGATTGAATATATAAAAATTAAATACTAAAATAAATCATAAAAAATGATTGAATATATATACTTGCCCATATATTTTGTAAACTTATAGAAAATCCTTGAAAATTCATGTGAAATCTTGAACCTATCTTTCCAATTCCATCATACTCTCTGGATCCAGCTGCTTGCGGATAGAAGGAGAGAGAGAGCGTTATTTATTTGGCGTGCTGGGAAATAATCCCCCTTTTCAAGAAGATGGTACAGATATAAATGAAAGTTCGCAGATACCAAATGGATAGAAGTTTGCGTGCAAATATTTCACAGATTGTCTGTCATTTACATGACGAACATTTATTTATCGTATTGCTTCTGGATGCAACATATTTGTAACGATGCTTGTTTTATGCAATATAAAAAAATTCATATCTATAGTCGTTTTATTCATAAAACTTTATTCACGTCGTAGTGTCCTCAAAATATTGGATCGATCGCAAACACACAATATTTTACTCACGTTTTTGTCGTACTTTTTTAATGTCCAATTTCTAAATAGACTTTTAAAAATTTCCCAATTTTCTCTATATTTAATTCACACATGACACACAAATATTTTGAGTGTAACATCATACAATTATGCCAGTTATTACGAGATAACGCACATATCATAACAATATCACACATTCATAAGAATATCGTGACGTAATATTGACCTACTGCGTAAACTCGCGTGTAGTTAAGTACCCAAGGGCCTGCGCGCACGATACGGTCCTGGCGCAACTGTCTCTAAGCCGAGTTTATGCTCCCCGGTTCGAAACTCGGAACTCACGAGCCACATGCGATTGGTTCGACGCGTTCTCGCAGAAATTTTCCGTCCAATCGACATATGCGAAATACACCTCGAAATACCTTTCGGTGCGTGAGCGAATCTCGAAAGAAAAAGAAAATTCAAACTCCTCCGTCCTTGAGGCGTGTGTAGTACGCTTTCGTCGGCATCGAAGAAAGCTCCAATTTTGACGCGAGACCTCCATGCATAACGCATCCCGTCCCGCCTCAGGCGGGGAGGATCCATTCTCACGTGGATCAAGGACGCGCAGGATCTCTCGTGATTTCGGCGATCGAAGCCGGAGGCCCTTGAAACTCTTCCCCCGTCTATCTTAAGCGGGAACGAAATAATACAGAACGTATCACGCGAGTGAGCGGACGAGCGAGCCTGCATTCGCGCAGCGCACCGTTTTATTTTCAGCGTCCGTCCTCGCGCGCGATTTACCTCTCCACGCACGCCCCGCTCATTGATAGAAATGTCGATTAAAAATCCCCCTGCGCGCAGTCGGCCCACGCGGGGGATTCCGCCTCGTCGGAATTTCCTGTGCGCGCTGAGCGAAAACAAAAATGGAAAGAAGGAAGAGAAAGGGGAGCCGCGCCAACGCGCGAAACGCAACCGATTTATCGTTCATCTCCCAATACCGGTCTCGGATTTCGACGCGAGGCGCGGACGATAGGAAGAGTCGTACCGCGCGTAGGGTAGGAAGAGTCGCGGCTGCACCAATCCCAGTAACCAAGTCCCTGCACGAACGCGCGCGCGTCTCCCCTTCGAAAATGTGTGCGTGCGCCCAGCAGGGGTCGTGCCAGCGGAAAGGGGGCGAAGGGCGACGGGGGCAGACGCTAGAGTCTCCCGAGTATGCTGTATGCCGAGTAATATGGGGGCTTTCGGCCACAGCGATATACCGTAGACGTGCGTCTGTGTGCAATCAACCGTCCGACCGACGCAGCGGGAAGGGGGGGGGGGCGCCGGTGGGGGAAGCGGCCCAACCAATGGGGTGGGTTGCGCGAGGTTGCTAGGGAAACAAGTTAATGATTCGGGCCGCCACTGAGGAATTGGCCTGGCTTGTGCGGCCGGCGCGCAGCGTCGGCCTGCGACTGCGCATGCGCCCTGCAATCCCCGGTGACTCCTTTTCTCTCGCTCCCTCGCGTCGCATACTTTCTCGACCCTCGATATAGCCCGTCGCCGCCACACACGACGATGCGCGGTCGATGTCCGTGAATTGGACGCGCGCGCGCGGATTCGCCTGCGCGCGTATGCATGTGTGCGCGCGCGCGCGTCACGTACACGCGTGGGCGTCGTGTGCGAGCCCGCTCGCGTTCATGTTGGTTTCCATCGCGCGTACCGCGCGAAGCACACACACGCGCGCGCGCGCGCGCGCGCGCAGCGTTAAGTCGTCCCGACGATTGGTTCCCTTCCCACTCCGCGTATCCTCTCGGTCTCTCTCCCTCTCTCTTTCTCTCTTTCTCTCGGCGTTTTCCCTCTTCCCACCCTGCAACCGCTCTTTCTTCTTCTCTCCGAAGTGTCCATCGCGCTGCCCTCTCTACCGCGGCTTCTCTACCATCTCCTCCTTCTCACGCCCGTCCGCCCCCTCTCCGCTGACCTGTTTTTCCCCACACTGTCCTCCACCACGGTAATATACCGGCGCGTATCGTTCGGTGATACACACGGGGAGGGGGCAGGAGTAGGAGGGCTCCCTATCGAAAGATTCGCTGTAGATTATAATATATTCGATGTCCGTCCGATCGGTCCTCGAATTAACGTCGAGAAAATGGAAGCGGCCNGGGTCCCCGTTGGGTCAGAACGCGCTCGAGGCCACCGGGGCGGCTACTTGGTCGTAAAAAAAAGTCACGATTTGCAACGTCGTATCGGGAGCGACGGAAGACCGCCCTCCTCTTTATCTCTGCCAGCACGTTAACCCCTCGGTTTAATATTAATTAGTCGCACGCGAATTACGCGATACCGAATCACCGCCTCTCGGCGCGTCACAGTCGCCGAAACGGAAATTCATGATCTCCGTACGTCCAGCTCGGATTCGGTATCGGGTATTCGGAGAGCGGCGAACCCTCTTCGCACGAAGCGATCGTCGAACGACGATTACGCCGTAACTGCGAATTATTCCGCGATGTTCAAGCAGAGTGGCGTGTCTTCTCGTCAGGTACGGTACTTAATTGTACGGTCTCCCGACCGCTGGCTTCGTGCGAAAGACGATAAAAATCGGCAAGTGTGTGAATCTACGCGGTGTACCTCGACGTACGATAATTTTCGACACATACGCCCTTTCGACGCCGAGCCGGCCCCTCGTCGGTGACGTTAGATTGATGTTCACAATGAGCCGTCTCATTAAGTTATCGTCGCGCTGATGAATATTTCCTTAGATTATCCGTCACGAGCATTAGGCGAACGTGACTTTCTATCGTCCACCGCCTTTTTCCTCTCGTCGACCTAATGGCATTTTAACGATCCTGGCGGGTAACGTCCACCACACGCACGCCATGAGTAGCGAGTTTCGTCTCGGCCTCCCCGGCACTTTCTTCCTCTGTCAAACGCGCTCTCTTCTTCGGATTCGGCCAACCTCAAGTTACGCTCGCCGATTGGCCGCTTTTAAGTGACCGCGCGGCGGGATTATCGATTGGATATTTAAAATTTCAGCGGCTGGATAAGCGTTCCATCGATCGTCCGCTTCTATTTTCCACCTGTGATGCCGGCGGGCCGGCCGCGCTAAAATTATATTGTTAATGAACCATGCGCTTTTTTCGCGACCCGGCGGCGATGGCACCGCGACTGTGCGCCGTCTAATTGGCGGTGTCGAGTTATCGCCGCCACAAGAATAGAAAGAGATACAGAGAGGGAAAGAGAGACGATCGTTTATCGCGACCGATTAATTACGTGGACGATTGCAGCGGGCTATGTTGAAAATCGACGGGCCGATTAATATTCGCGATGTGAGGAAACCAGCTTATGACGCGTGTTCGAGCGAGATAACCACTGATTATTAATATCGAGACATCTCACCGATGCGCGTCTCGTTTAGTCAACCCGAATCCTGAGGCCGATTCGTTCCACGACGACGACTCGCGAGGGTACAACGCATTGACATTGACCTCGTGCGCGCAATCGTCGCGGGTAAAAGGCGGCGAAATTTGCGCGGCCCGATAAATCGCGCGACTCTTCGACGAGAACGTCTCGATGAGCCGCGACGAAAAAATACGGCACCTCGATCATTATCTCGTAAGGAGATAATAATCTCGGGGGAATCTCGAGATTTTATCTCCTGCAAGTTGAGTTACCTTTCGAGTGTGCGCGTTTTTCGACGTTCACGCGGCCGCACCGGTGAAAACGCGCGCGCGTTCACATTCGCGCTGAATTTCGCCGAGGATCGTCGAAAGATCGGCGTTCGGTCGAGCTTACGTTCGTTTGAAATTGATCTCACGAATTTTCAATGACATACAGAAGACTGTGATAACGAGAGGGCGGTAACATCGAGAGGGGACAGTGAGATTCATTGAATAGTGATTAGATAATGTGCTTAGATATGAAGAACACGCTTCACCCGTCTTATCGTGTTTCACTATTTTTAATGTGCGCACGGTGGGTTCGAGAGGAAGAAGAAAATTTCTTAAATTATTTTCGCAGGGCCTCGCTCGATCGCGTGAGAAATTGTTGCATTTCCGCGACGTGAGATTATCGGTATAGCGCGAATGTTCAAAAAATATCTTAGAAACGTCTCAGAAATGTATCGAGTATCTCTGGGACGTCTCTGGAGGTCGTCTTTTGAACATTTGTGATATATGGATGAATTTGCAGCATTTGCCAATCGGCACCTGTATCTCTCAACGATCTTAAAATCTGTTCTCATGTCCATGTTCTGTGGTCTCGATTAAGAATAAAATTGTTCAAATTATGTCTCTGTAATCTAATTCGTTTGCGATTCGTCACTATGAGATCACACATAGATCATGTACACAGTAGGATCTTGTTATCCTTCGTGGGCGACTTCACTTTCTCGAGAAATAACGGTATGTTTTATGACATTTGTCCCTAGTCAAGTGTCCCTTCGTATTCTTGGTATTCCGCGTAGGGGTCGTTCCTCCGGCTGAAGGTCAGAGTTTCTGCAATATAGCTTACAGAGAACGCAAACGTACCCGTTAGACGGTACTCTAGCGTGAATAATGTACACTTCGCTTATTTTGTACAATTTATGACTAATATGCGATCTGATGGACACCTCGCATACTCGAAACTTTATATGTAAGATTAACAATTTTATTTTGTGGCCAGAATCCTTTGAACCGTCCAATAGATCCTCCTTTAAACCCCCAAATTACAATTTTATCGGAGCAAAATCTACACCTGAAATTTGAGTCCGTCTGAGAGAGACAATCGATATCAATTCGTGATAATTCAGGGCGCAAAATTAGGTTTGCATAGAACGTATGAAGAGCCAGGTTTATATTTGCGGATGCTTGGCGTGCAATCATGCGAATATATATATAAATTTTTTAAAATATTTTCGCGATATCGCGCAATAATATCGCACGACAGAATTAGGAGATACAATTCCGCGTCGAATTCTCCGGCGAATCATACGGATCGTCCGAAGTAGGCTGCAAATCACATCGCTTCTTCGGAGACGCCATTATGTCGATCGCACGGCGAAATTGGCGCGCGATTTTATGTTAATTTATCGAATGATGAATTGCATTTTCCGCATGATCACGCGCGTGAAAGGCGCGTTGTCGTATGCACATCCAGCTATAAATAGGCAGCCTGCAAGATAGCCACGCCTTAATCACCGCCACACCGGTATGGATACGGATGTTAACGGCCAATTCTTCTGACACTGTTGCGACAGGCGGTCGTTTTGCAATCAGCATCGACATATTAATGTCCCGTCACGCGTTTCACTCGTCGTATCACACCGGCTGCCTGTCACACCGCGATAACCGCAGGCTGAAGTCGAAAAGGAAACAGATCGTGGAATCTATCGAGGATCGTGATTATTGCAGACACATTAAACAAAAACAGGTGCAGTTGATGAAAAAATTGGTCGCGTCGGTAAGAGATATAAGCAGCTGTGCGTTCACTGGGATTGGCCAATCGGCCTAAAGATGGCAGTAGCTTCAGACTCTTGCAAATTACTACGTATTACTGCGTCGATAAATCGTCCTCTGCGATCCAACTGTGCGGTTGGATTAGAAAATATTACATTTTGATTTTATTTAGATGAAAATAACATACAAGCTGCGTTTGGTTTTGCAAATCGGTTTGCTCCAGAAACATTTCATTGACTGGATATTATCTTAACTCTCAGATAACAAGGTTCATGCTGTTCCATACATAACAAAGTTAGTCGGATCTGACCGGTAGAAGCGTTTTGTAAATTTTTCAAATAATTTGGCTGGCACTAGACTTTTTAATCTCACGATAGGTTAGGAAATATTTAAAGATAAATAAAATATTTCGCAAAATATGTAGAATACATTACAAGATTTATTTGGAAACCTTAGAACTCATCTTTTGGATACGTAAACTATTAGTTTTCTTTATATAAGTAAGAATAATATAATATAAATAATATAAATATACGATAAAATAATATAAAAAAAGAGATAAAGAGAGAAGAAACTTTGAGAAAAATGTTATTAAATAAAAATAAAAGAAAGAGAGAGAGAGAGAGAGAGAGAGAGAGAGAGTTACCAGATTTTCTTTAATTGGCCAAAAAATAATTAAAAATGATTCTTGTTAATTTATAATAAATGCTTTGCCAAGAAATAACAAAATAAGATGAATTAATCGAGAAAAACTGACGTTAATAACAAGGTAGGTTGGATTCGACCGGGAGATCGCGCTAAGTGGGGGAATTAGGCCTATTACCTGGCAAGATAGTACAGTCCCACTTACCTTGCGCTACCAGTTGCTGCGGAAGACTAGCTTGAAAGATTCACGAAAGCACGACAAACCACGCAGCACACGTGCAGAAGCATTAGAATACGGTCGGATCCGATCTTGTTATCTGAAAATCAAGGTAGTCCTAAGACCGAACCGATGTTTGCAATTTGTAAAACCGTACGCAGATATAGATAATATCTCTTCGGACGGTTGCCAGAACAAAGCTTTGAGTTGTTGATTGAAAATCAAATTTAACGTACATTCGAGAACAAGCAACAACATCGAAGGAAATATTGGAAATAGCAAGGACAGTTTTAAGATCGAGCACGCTTGATTTCGCAGTTTGAATATTTTTTCCGATACAGTTTGGAACTTCTTTTATTTATTAATTTCCAACGTTAAGTTCTCTCAATAGACCATCGGCGCGTATTGAAAACATTGAAAAAAGCGTTCAAGCGTTCACTCGTTTTGAAACCGAGTATATATAGAAATCAGGCGGCCAGTGCTGACTTCTAAAAGACCAGCAAAAGTTCTTCAAGGACTCATACATTTGCTTGAAACGTCGATTAGCGCGATTAAAGGTTTGCGGGTGAGCGAAATTGATTGCGGGACGGCAATATAACTAATAAAATCTAATAATTCACTTTTCAATTTTCCAACTAATTCCACTAATTCAATTTTAATGTTCGTGCGAGATATGTGACCGACAAAAATCAGTACGTCAGTTGTGACACTCGTCGGCTAAATCTGGTTATTTGAGTATTTGTATAAGACAATATTTGATTTTGTGCAATCGAATTTGCCGGTGTCGTCGAGCAACAGGAAGAATTCCCACGTTAACCCGAATCTACAATAATTATAATAAGTTTTAAGCCCTAAGAAAATTTACCTATCACAATTGATTATTCTCCCATAATTCGACTGTGATTGGTCAATTTCTTAAAGTTTACTACACCTATCGTAGATCCGGACTTGAGGAACGCTCTTCATAGTCTCTGCCCATACGGTGCAACATATTTTTGTTAGCGAAGTATCGAGTGCCACGTATTTTCTCTCGCAGGTAGAATTCTGTCGTGAGTTATGGATCGTCTAAAGTTCGTGACGCAAGGATCGTAACTAAGGATATCCCCCTTTTTCTTTTTTCGACAGAACAAATTCGAACCGTGGCGAAAATTAAGGTCACGCCATGCGTAGCACGGCGATAAACGTTCTCGTTCGACGATGCAACGACACCGTTCGGCAACCGGGGAGGATCGCGGGTTTATCTCGTCGTTGCTACGCGTCCAACGCAAAGCCGGAGCTAACGTCGATACGGTACAAAGTACGTCGCGGCCCTTACGCCTCCATCTCGACCGCCGACGTTCGCTTCTTCGACGGCCTGCTCGACTCTAATCGAATCATCACGGATCCGGAGGAATGTGAGAGTTACAACATCGACTTCCCCAAGACCGTGAGAGGTAAGGTCGCACATAGGTCTCACTGGGGAAGCGCGGAAGGGAAGAAATATTTACTCGGCTGATGAAACATTTTAGATCATGACGCAAAGCGTCGATTATCCGAGATAACAGAAAGATAAATATAATAATATATCTTTGTTTACGGGAAATCACTTTTTAATATATATATCGATATGTTAATGTTTTCGTTCACAGATAAAGCAGACATAAAAACTCACGAGAAAAATATGGTATTCTTTTTTTCAAATTATACAGCGATTTGATGGTAATTTCAGGTAGCAGTCAGTTAGTACTGAAACCGAAAACTACCGAGGAGGTGTCGGCCATATTAAAATATTGCAATGAGAAGCGATTAGCGGTCTGCCCACAAAGCGGTAACACCGGTCTCGTGGGAGGCAGCACACCTGTATTCGATGAAATCGTCATCTCTATGAAGCTCATGAATAAAATCCTGGAAACAAATCACTTGGCAGGTATGTGGAAGATATATTCACGTGTATCAAGAATGTTTTAAGATAATTTTCTGAAAGTTCGTACAAACAAATGAATTAAAATTGATTAAAATTGTACAGACCTCGTACATTTTTCATTACTATAAATAATAAGAACAAAGCGATAAAATCGGCAATGGAAATGGAGGAGGAGCTAAAGGAATGGAGGGATAGAGGAAATGACTGAAGAAAATGCTAAAAGTGGGAGGTCTTAAAGGGAGGGTCTTAAAAAAAGGGGCCGGAAAATTTAATGAAATTCAGGTAACGCGAAGAAAATAACTGAAGGTAAAAGGTCCTAGAGAAGAAATGAGTGGCTATGAGATTACGGTGGATTACATGAGGGGACAATGGGAGAACAGATGAAGGAGTTGCTAAAATGAAGCGGAAAATGTAGGGTCACAAAAGGAAAACGTGAATAAGAGGACCATAATAGGACGTTCAAAGAAATACGAGCTATGGCCGAGACATATGGAAGAAATAAAAAAAGCAAGAGAGCGAGAGAGAGAAAGAGAGAGAGCATCGCAAGGAGAGAAAAGATCCTGAGAAAGATGACGGATTTTCTTATGTGATATGAGATACGTTACGAGAATCAGAGGAAAGCGTTGCAAACTTTCTGTGACCGACTACATGTAATGTGGGATAATAAAAGGGGCTACAAAATAAAAATTAAAAAATTTAATTCCTCGTTATCCTTAACACACAGGAAATTTCAAAAGAAGAAACCGTTTTTTCTGTTTTTTACGCACACATACATGTACATATGCATTTTCGGTATCAGGTTTAGTGACATGCGAGGCTGGCTGCGTTTTACAGGACCTGGAGGAGCATTTGGCCACGGTCGGGCTGATGATGCCCTTGGATCTTGGAGCTAAAGGCAGCTGTTTGATCGGCGGTTGCGTCTCCACTAATGCGGGTGGCCTGCGACTTCTGCGTTACGGCAACCTTCATGGGAATGTTCTAGGTGTCGAAGCCGTGAGTCCAAGCACGATTTGCGAAAACCTTCATTACGTAACTTAGCGTCGAAGTTAACGATATAAATATTTCTGATATTTAATTTGTCACACAATATTATCGTCTAAATCTCGACGAATATTCAGAAATTAGAAAGGAGGTGCCATTAATTTGTATCGTCTTTAAATTAGATCAAATTAAATTAAGAGATTTTGCATTTAATTTTCGTTTTTTTTTTTATATTTTTGCTGTAGTGCTTTTTGAAAATAAATCTGAATATCTGAGAATGTTACGGAACGATTCTTTTTGTTTTTCACTCAGGTGAAGGCTAATGGCGATGTTGTTGACGCGATGAACAACCTGAAGAAGAACAACACCGGGTACCACGTGAAACACTTGTTTATCGGTTCGGAAGGAACACTAGGAATTGTCACAAAAGTTGCCATACAATGTCCGCCATTGCCCAAGGCCGTAAACGTTGCGTTCTTGGGTACGTAAATGATATATATAAAAGTGTATATGAAAAATTCAAAGATTATTGGCCTAAAATAGATCTCTGCGTATTTGATCACGATCACTTTTCTTTGATTTGATCACTTTTCTCAAGAAAAGATTATATATCAATTATGTGATTCTTATGCAGGACTCACGAGTTTCGATAAAGTGTTGGAAATCTATCACCTGGCGAGAAAAGAATTAGGCGAGATCCTGTCTTCCTGCGAGATGATGGATCGAATATCTTTGGACGTCCCTATTAGTAACTTGGGCATGAAAAATCCATTGACGAGTGAAAAAGGTCACGACTTCTACATGATCATAGAGACTTCTGGCAGTCATTTGGCGCACGATGAGGAGAAACTCTCTTTGTTCGTGGAGAAGGCGATGGACCAGGGCATTATCGAAGATGGAACTTTGACTAACGAAACGACGAAGGTTCAAGTACGTCACTGAGATAGATCATACACATTACTTCCGGTCCCCTTTAGGAAGATAATCCAGTGAAATCGTTGAAGGATTTCGTGTCACTTTGGAACTCTCAATATCCAGAAAACTGTTTATAATTTGCAGTACATATGGAGCTTGAGAGAGAGGATCAGTGAAGGCGTCCTGCATGACGGCTATGTCTTCAAGTACGATATCTCCCTTCCTTTTTCATCTTATTACGAGGTCGTTGAGGTGCTGCGGAAACGATTGCGCGATCCTCGAATTATCCGGATTAGCGGTTACGGTCATATAGGTATGTAACGCTTGTTGAAACACGTCCAAAAGTTCCGAGAGACAGAGACTTCCTTTCTGTTTTCAGGCGACAGCAATATTCACGTGCAAGTCTCCATACCCGAATATTACGAGGACGTGGCCGCGCAACTGGAGCCGTTCATCTTCGAGTACATCTCCGGGCACAAAGGCAGCGTCAGCGCCGAGCACGGCATCGGCTTCAAGAAGTCCAAGTACCTTCACTTGAGCAGAAATCCCTCCGAGATCGAGATGATGCACGATCTGAAGAAACTGATGGACCCAAACGGCATCCTGAACCCGTACAAAGTTCTACAGCCGATCACAGCGACAGCTTAGTTATCTAAAGATGCTGTAGATGTAAGATAATAGATTTTTATGTAACGTGATACACGCATATGATAAAAATTCCGCTACAGCGTGGATTGTGGACTATTAATACAATCATATTTGGCGTTGTATGCGCTGATGTCATACGCGATATTTGGTAAGGTTGATTGTTTTTGGCTATTCTCCACTTGCCAATAAAAACAAGTGAGGCGTAACTAATACTCTGTTCAAAATAGATTTGCTACATAAATGGCAGCAATTGCGAGAACAGTACAGTATGTATTTTTATGCGAAGTTATAGATACGCTTAATATTGGATATTCTTGTTTTATTTAATTTGATATTATTCGGTACATATTGTTAAAAATGCATGATATATCTATGTATCTAACATGGAAAATTAAGTTTGAACTACGGAACTACATACGTGGCAAGTGACACGATACTTAAATTTATATAAAGATAATAAAAAAAAATCGCATTTATAAATAAGAATAATACATATACTAAATTACCGACGATTTTTCGATTAATGACGCATTGTTTTTTTCTTTTAATTTTGTTTTTCATCGGCACAAGTTATGTCCTGATGCTTTATAGATACAATTCCGACCTTTCGCGAGTGTTCTCCGCACTTCATAGCGTATCGAATTACACGTAAAATCTTGTCCCAAAATTCGCGTCATTAATTATGTAAATCGTTCGAAATAGATCCCGATTTGCGCGAACGTTGTCGTTTACTCGAGAGTCGCTTACCAGAAGGATCGTCGCGCAACGTCGAACAGGCGAGAACGATCTCTCCACGGCGATAGTCACGCGCATGCGCACCCATGGCGTCGGAATGATCTCGCAAAAGGCGGCAAACCAAATATAAATCGGTGCGTCGCCGGTGTCGCGCAGTTAGTCGCAAGGTGCAATTCGAATCGGCTCGTGCTCGTCGCTTCGACTCAGCGCTACATACGCGCGACTATTGCGCAGTTTTACTCCGGTAATTCCGAAGCGTCGATCGTACTCGACATTGCTTGATATCGATCGTTGGGGACGCTTGAGTAATTGCTTGAATACAGACGAAGTACGTGTTCTGCTGCATTGCGCGCGGGTGTTATCGATTATTTAATTATGACATGTAACTATTGATTGGATTCATCGCGTTTCTAAAAAAATCCCGGGTATTCTTACGGAAAAGTATTGCCGCCTGTGATAAATTGTGGCCGGTGATAAATTATTGTTGCCCGGTAATTTCATTATTACTTGTACAAATAATAAAATTACTGAGCAACTGTAATTTATTATGGGCCGATTTATCATAGGCAATGATACTTTTCTTGTAAGGGTAGTCAGCGGACGAGGAATCTTCACGTTCGCAGAAGTGCTTGAAAATTTGCTGGCTCGTCACGTTCGCGCGGGGGGGGNGGGCGCCTTTGAATTTCTAAAGATCGCTGTAACTTCTATTCGCGTGAACCGTGAAACGCTAATTAGACAACTTGATCGATCCGATTTTTCCGCAGAGTTGACAGAACATGGCATTGGTGCCGAGAAGCAACTGGTATCGCGATTGGTGGAACGAGATAGATCGCTACCACCGGGACATCGAGAGGCACTTCGAACGGCTGACCCTCTACAACGACAATGTGTGGCGGATGCCGCCGTTCCCGTCGTTCCGCAGCTTCTTCCGGCCGTGGCGCAGCATGCTCGATGACCTGGACCGCGATGTGGCCGGCATGACCACGGTCGAGCAGAACGACGACCGGTACCGGGTGATCGTGGACGTGCATCAGTTCGCCCCCGAGGAGGTCACGGTACGCACCGACGACAAGTACATCACCATCGAGGCCAAGCACAAGGATAAACCGGATCGGCGCGGCTACGTCTCCAGAGAATTCATGCGTCGCTACCTGCTGCCCAGAGGCTACGATATCGACCGTTTGCAGCCGAACCTGTCATCCGACGGTATCCTCACCATCACGGCGCCCAAGTTGGCCCTGCCGGCGCCGGGCGAACGAATCTTGCCCATCAAACGAAGCTTCTTCCCGGCCATTCGAGGTCGCGACAAATATTAATAGCTTTCTCCCGCAAAGGACAACGTACGAAGTAACGCAAATCCCAGACAGCACACGTCTAAAGTCCGGTAATGAGGCGTTTTTTAAAATGTTTTTTCGAGGAAAGACGTGTTAAAGACGGTTTTAACCCTTTCTGACTTGAATTTATTTTTGCAAGTGAAAGAAAATTTTTCTTTCAATTTTGTTTGTCTTTGGGCACGGCAAGAGTTACAGTGAGGGAACTTAAAAGTTAGTGATTACAATTGGAATCAGTCGGGCAGAAAGGGTTAAAGACGTTTCATGACTTGATCTTAGACGTTGCGCTGTCTGAGACGTTTGTAATGGACATCCGTGAGATTGCCTAGATATCCCGGCGACTTTTCCCAACTCTGCGGGGAGAAAAGTGCTGTTGTATCATTAAAATTGATCAACAGCGCCGTGATCTAAATTTCTGGATTGAATGGCAAAAAATATTATTGAAACTAATATGTTGCAATATTGTGCAATATTTTAATAACTTGCGCGAGCATTATTTTAATAATATCATTATTGAATCAAGACGATTCACCTCAAGTATGGCACAGTTGACAAATTCTATCGATACAGCACTTTCTTCCGTGTATCACCAGATCTAGGAAGAGATTAATTTAATTTACGCACAAGCGAGGCCCGATCAACTTTGATCGCGTTCTGGACGTTTGTATCCAACTTGAGATGTTTTTGCTGAAAAATGATCGGAGGAAACGACATTTCTTCCGGCTGCCTTTTGCGACGTGTTTCAGACGTGTTGCGTTTAGATTTCCCTGCGGATGTCTATTACGGAGTACAATCAACCACGATACAATGTACGAAACGATACCGTAAACTTCCATCGATGTACATATCATGTACGTATGTGTATTCCATGTATATTTATATACACACACACACACATATATATATATATATATATATATATATATGTATATATATATATATATNCGATTATATATATATATATATATATATATATATACATATCCACGAGGACGAGTCGCAGTTGTCATTCAATGGCTGTTTGACCCGCAGGATGGGTCGGTAAAGCGGTCGATCATACGGCTAAAAGAATTTGATTTACATTCCTATGAGACTTTTCAAAAATAGAAACTAATGCGCACATCGGCTCGCTAAAATCACGACAATAGTAACTGTGCGTCAGACAGCTCTCGAGCGTCTGATCGACTGTGACACGCAGCGCAATTAGTTGTAATTGCGGATAATTACAAACACGCACATATATATATACATATACGCCTATCGGCAATGATCTGCAATTGTTATCAATTATTATTTCTAATCATTGAGCGAGTATCGGTATCGATTATTATGACCAACAGGTTGATCACAAAAAGGAAACAGCTTCGTTGCGAAATCCGTCACCGGGCATTGTTAAACGTTACGTCACTCTCGAGCTGTTTAGAGACCGCCAGTTTCGAATCCGTTTACATCACCGCGATCCGCTGCTGAAATATAACAATCCGTCGTTGCGAACGGTTCCGTGGAGCTTGTCGCTCTCTTACGTAACAATCCGTTTAATTTGTTAATTTATTAATCGTTACGCAATTGTTTCGTGTTAATACTTGTTATTAGGTGTATAGTTCGGTCGAATTCAGGGAGTCGTCAGTATTTTATATCGATTAGGTTCTTTTATGCAACACCTTGTTTTTAATGAGGAACGAGCGGGTAACATCGAGTTTGGACGTGTATAGGTGTTAATTTCATACTGATTACTCACATCTGTTAGCCGAGGAGTAACGCCTGCTTCTGTTACTTTCCAACCTAAGTGTTGCATGTCGCGTTTCATACGCGACAATTACGATTGTGTTCAACGTCGACACGGTCAAGTGCCTATTCCGCAACCGGTGTCATGGGATGATATTTTTCACTCGCGACGATCCTCGCACTTCGATATTCTGTAGTTCTATCCGCTTTTTACAAACTCGTAGTTTTATTATACTCAGCTTACATAATGTAATATACAATTGACATAGTACAATGTATATTTCGCTAATGATATTCCTTTCTCAATAAAAATGTGATTTTATCTCAAAACATTCATCTTTGTTCATACAATCTTCGCAAACTCTCTCTCTCTCTCTCTCTCTCTCTCTCTCTCTCTCTCTCTCTCTNCTTACGAAGGACGCAACTGTAGTACTGATATCTGTGGCGCAGATCTATCGTCGCTTAAAATCGTAATATATATTCCTAGTAACGCGCTTTCTTTCTTTCTTTCTCCATAAAGGTGATTTAAGTTAAAAAAAGAGTTCAGTGTACGTGTATTACGTTTCTTACGATGGTCCTCGATTCTCCTCGCTCTCGGAGAAAGGCCCCTGACTGTCTGGATCCTGCGATGTCGACGTCTCCTCCAAGACCGTCTCCTCTACGGGCACTATACCTTGTATCCACCTGGCTTGCTCCTCTATCTCCGGTATTTTGTCATGGATCAATTTCTCCACATCCACACTGTCCAGTTTCTCCTGTATGTGTCTCTTCACTGGCCCCTCGATGGCGTCCATAATCTGATATCTACATACGTAAATGAGAAATAAAAAAGGTAAAGGAGATAACAGAAGCTTGAAATAACAAATTTCCGGAAGCTTCTAGACTCGCTCCCGGACTCGCTTCTCCACAAAGCATCTCGCGTCACAGAGGCACATCATCGTGCGAGAAAAAAGTTCGTGCAAATATCGTAAGAGACGTCAGAAATATCTCGACGTAATCTGAAATTCACGATCCGTCAACTCCGCCGTCTCATTAATCTACATTTCGAGACTCACGAGACTCGCATCGACGGATCATCGACAATGCGAGATTAATCGCGCTCACACACCACCGTTCCCGATTGGCGGTCTAATTAATCGGCGATTAGAACGAAAGCGCCAATTACGGGGACGGCCTTGAGATCGGCACGCGAGACGCATATTACGGGAAGGCCACGGGCACGGCCATTACGGACCTTAAAAGGTTCGGCAGTATATTAATGCTGGCTTCCACGAGATAGTCTAACGTGCCGGTGCCGTGGATTCTCGCCTGGATGTTGCCCAGCTCGAACTCCAGCTCCTCCAGGGAGGCGCGCTTCCGCGTGTCCAACGGCTGGCCCAGCTTCACCTGCACGCGGAAATATTGGACGGTGAAGGACACCTTGCCGGCCCGCGACATGATTCCGCCGATCACGCTCAGCTCCCAGTGTGTCTTGCCCTCGAGCTCCTGGGTACCGATGTCCAGTAGCGCGTAGACCTGCGTATAAGGCACGTAGTAAACATAAGTCGCCCACGCGCGAAACCCCAAAACCGACGGCTGGGTTCGCCGCGTTCGGATCGTTGCATCGACGATCGCACGGCGACGAGATTACGTAACGTTACGCAACTCGTGATCGTCGCAATTATGATAATGCCGTTGCTTTGCATATCGCTAACACGCGTCGTGTTTACGAATTACCGACACGGATCTAAGTAAGTTCTACGCTCGTCGGCTACTCATTGCCGACCCCGAGCAGCCGCTCTGGCCGGCATCCAAACAGTCACTCACGTTTCCCTTCTCCATGGTGATCGTGATGTTTCCCATGCGATAGAAACTGGCCAGACCGGTGACCCAAGTGTGCGACGACGTCACGGTGAATATCCCGGCGCTCTGGGTGTAATCCGGCACCCTGTAGGGATCGTAGCCCATCTGACGGACCTGCTTGCGAGCTTCCGCGACCGCCATGTCGAACGGTGAGATCGAATTCGGGAAATATTGCGGCAATTGCGAGATCTGCTTGTTTACCTCGCCCCTGAAAACATATCCCTCGTCGTCAGGAGGTATATCAAGTAGAAACAAACGCCTGGATACGAATAAAATAATTAAAATTCGCATTCTTTTCTTAGCACAATTTTTAAACGCGCAATTTTTATGCAAAATGCTTGGGTATCTAAATATCTCCTCCCGTTCGAGATATTTTCAATTAGGACCTGCATCCTTCGTACCTCACGTTTGTGTTGACTTCCTTCAATATGAACGGTTTGACGCTGTCGAACATAAAGGTGCCGACCGAATTGATGAGTCCCTGAAAGACCGAGCCGAGGAATCCCAGATTCTTAAAGTCCATGTCGATCTTGTCGAACGTTAGGTCCATGTCGATGTTTTGGGCCTGCAGTTTACCGTCAGTGGCGACTTCCAACCTGGCGATACCTTGGACACTCACGTCGGTCAGCTTCACCGTGAAATCGCCTTCCGATTTCGTGAACCACGATGTCAGCGTGTATAATCCGCGAATGTCCAGAATGTCGATTCTCACTGAGACGGAGACCTCAAAAATACGCTTGCTTTTACATTTGCGAGATAAACAAGCAAAGGGTCAACCGCCGCGGACACAAACGGCGAACAAATGTACGTAAGTTAAATTAACAAATTAGTTTAATTTAACAAATGAATTTAATAACCAAGAGTGGTATGAACCTATGAAACCCAGTAAGCAAGACAACATTAAATCAATCTTTTGAAACATTGATTCTACGTGGATTTTATAAACATTTTGATATCTTATAAATATTTTTAAACTGCTATACTTGATAATATAATTTTCCTAAATGCTAAAATTTTAATGTAGAAATATTATTTTTAACGTTTGGATCAAATATTGTTGAGAATGACGTTTTTTATAATATCAAGAATTACATATTTGAAAATGTTACATGTTAGGAAAATGTCATTGTAATAGCGTGTTAGTGGTTTCTCGCTCATTGGAAATATTTAATGATAACAATAATGATGTACTGATGATACTAAGTAATAGTAAAAATATTAATAATACTAAATACTAAAATAATAATATATGCTAAATATTAATAATACTAAATACTAATAATAATGATTATTCGACAAATTCGACTCCTTTTTCTTTAAGTCAGGCCGCACGTGCTCTACGCAAGCTCGCTTGTCCGCACAACATTGCGGCGTCGTCATTTATCATCTTTCTCCTACGTCCGCATGAAATACGACGCGGCTTGTCACGTTAAGACGAGCGCGCACACGCCTCCGTGATAAATCCAAACGCCTTTCAAAGCAATTTTATCTCTTTTTCTTTCATTCTCTCTCTCTCTCTCTCTCTCTCTCTTTCAATATTAATTATTCATTTCATTTACCTGCATACGCGCTAGTTCCGATTCTACGTGTTCGATGCGGAACTTGGACAAGCCCAAGACCTTAGTCTGCTTGAAATTCATCGTATATACGGAGAAGGAGTGTTTCATATCCGGAACCGGCATCGGATCAGGTATCGGCGCGCCTGGCAGCCCGACCGGATCAACTTGCTGATAATGTTTCAGGATCGCTCGAATTTGATCCCCGAGCCGTTGCTCGCCTGCCGCCATCTGAGCCGCCTTGCTTTTGTCTAGAAAAAATCGTCACTTAATTTAATATAGATCAGTTTGATTAATATAATTTAATTAATCTATATCAACCGAAGGATCGTTAAATAGTTATTAGGATTTCGAGAAACGCCAGGCAGCGATTTGTGATTCTCTCTCTCTCTCTCTCTCTCTCTCTCTGTCTTTCTTCTAGCACTCTCTTTGCTAATATTACGCGGGATCTACGACTGCACTTTGAGTTATATATTGCGCAATGAAAATGAAATCGTTTATCGCGGCAATAACAACGCAACGGACAGCGATTAAAAATCAAATTCAAACGACGGCGTGACAAACGCATCGCCATCACTTGCTTCCGACGATTCGATTTTGCAAACGGATTTTTAAATCGCAACCGAGCAAACAGGATCCATCGTTTATACGATACATGCAAATCGACCGAGCGTGTAGAAACAGTATCTGCCGGAAGTGCAGTGAGGAAAGTTGCCGCCGCTTCGACACTTCGCATTTAATCCGATTGAATCCTATTTGAGCAATTCACGGAGAAAATAGAGCCAGCCTTCACCCAATCGCCCGTATCACATCGCGATACCTATCGAAGACGACGTGGCATCGTCCGGTTTTGGACCGCCGGCCGCGTACAAGGGACACAGGAAGCAGCACACCACTACCAAGGCGAACGCGTACACTCGCATTTCCGAGCCAGAACACAACTCGCAACTCGGGTAACGTCGTCGCCCCAGCCCTTCCTTCCAGGCACACCGACTGAACGTATCGTCGTTTCAACAGTTGCGCTTCTCACTGCAACAGTTGCCGCTTTAATATCGCGATTTCACGGGCGTCACCGTTACGCGAATTTTAATTCGCGGCGTCGACTCGGAAAACAGTGGAAGGAAGACTTCTGAGGCGTGCGATCAGAATAACAATACTTAAACCGGACCAATAAAGGCCAAGATCACTATTGCACGTTAAACGAAAGGGCTGAATGTTAAGGAGCGAAACGCATTAAAGTTCCTCGATATTCGAAGGTCTTCTTGAATTTACGTTTGTCTTGCTGGCCCGGTTTGAATATTGTTAATTCGATGACATGTTCAGAGATTCCTTCATCCTTCGCATTCTTTTCAATCAAGTTCCCCCCTTTCCCGGAAGTCCTCCGTCGGAAACACCGTTCACCTTCTCGACGTTTATCAATGTATCGCAAATTCTACGGTCCGATTTGTCGAGATCCCCCTGCCGGTGTTAAGTGTCGCACTCTCGTAAAACTTGCACTGGTCCCTTTTTCTACCCGGCCGCCGATAGCTCAATGATGAACGAGAGGCATGGATACGGCCGTGCGAGCTATGGCGTTCGACTGCGAGAACGTCAGTAGATTTAGTGGAACGATATCTCGGCAGGTCATTGAGGAGGGCGAGGGTCAACCGCTTTATCTGTCCACGCCCCTCGCCCCTCTAGCGTATGCACGTTTTCTCCTTATCCGGCTCTTTCTCCCTTATTACTGTCATCCGACGTCGCTCCGGTGGCGTCAGCGCACGTCGTCGATTGTGCGGGGGGAAAAGGAAACGGTCCCGGATTGTCGGCTGGAGAAGTGAAGCGGTTTTCAAAGCGGTTTTCTCGCTGCTCGACGTGCTCTAATCTCGGTTTCGTATCCAATTATCGGATTTTGTGCTCCGGGAGAACTTTGAATTTTACTACAGAGAGTCAGGAGCGAAATCGCGTCGTCGGCGATACCTGCGGCCGATCACAAAGCGATGGTTACCGCACTTGTCTCGCGTTCTGCCTCTCTCGGGAGAAAGATTTGCCGTAGAAAAAGTACACACAAGTGGTGCGTACGAAAATATCGAATACTTCTGTATTTGCATATGGGGAAATTACACGTCGAGGCAGAGGACGAAGTAGAGACTGCGCATGTGGGAGAGGTATCACTTTATTTACGGGGTGGGTGTGAACGAGAGATTCATCGGCGACAGTTGGCTGCCAGATATCGCGTCCGTGCGCGCCGTTTGCTCGATCACGGGATCGGTCTCGTTCATGTCGTCCACCTGGAACACACAGAGCGATCGAGTCGCGATTCGCCCGAAGAGATCGCCGCAGAAAGACACCTCCACTTACCACCATGGACGTTTCCTCTACTTTGGCTCGCTTCTCGGCGATCGTTCTCAACAGCACCTTCGCCTCCTCCTTCGTCTCGTCGAACTGAAGACACTTCTGCGCGTAATGATTAGCCTGGTCCAATTGCTCTCTCTTCAAGTGATACTGCGTGAGGTATATGAACGCGTGGCTCAGCTCCTTCCTCTCGACGTTCCGGTACTCGTCCATTACGAAGTCCGTGTAAGCCGTGGCCGCGTGGTCGTGTTCCCCCAATTTCTCATACAGTCTGCGATTAACGGAGATCGCGGCGGTGATGAAAAGAGATGTTAATTGTACAATGGACCGGCATCAATGTACTGTCGAGCGGAAAAAGTGAATAGAAATTAATCGTCGTTACATACGTCGCTAACTTCAACAGTGCCAGGCCTTCTATGTCGCCCACGTTGTATGCCTTGTAGTAACACTTGAGCGCGTCTTGTATCTTATCCTGCTTCTCGTACGCCTCACCCAAGGCCAAGACCATTCTGCTGTCGTGAGGTCTCAAGAGCTGAGCTTGCTTGTAATAGTAGAGCCCGTAGAACGGCATTTTCAAGATCTCGTATGTCTGACCCAAGCCGTACCACGCTCTATAATCCCGCCTGTTCACCTCTGCCAGTCGTGCGGCAAATATCAATAGAGAACATGTTACCATATTAATGTATAGATATTTATTTACTTCAACTTAATGCCAAGGGGAGACTTGGTTTGCAATATTTACCTTAACACTCATCCATTCATACCTTAAAACTATTTGACTAGTTAAATTCAATGTATAAATATCACTGTGCACAAACATTGCTTTTCATATTGTTTCTATCCTATTCATCACAGTCTTTTGTACCTAATAACTAATTCTTACACACTCTTTCTATCAATCCCCAAGTCTTCTTACCTGCCATTCTATCGTTCTCATTTAGTTCCCTAATATGATCATTATTGTTAATGATGCGAGAGATAAAATTCTCGAAAATCTTACCGATTGCCTGTCTATAACTGTGTATAGCACCGTTGGTATTTTTCATTTCCATAAATTCGTGGCCTAATAACGTCCAAGCCGATAGATACTGCGGATTCATTTTCAGTGCCCTGTGAAAATACATCACTGCTTTTTGATGATCAGCTCTTAAACTGTAATAATTTCCTGCAAAAAGAAAATGATAGATGAATATATTGCTTTGCCTCGTAAATTATATTCTACCTATTTTTCCGAAAAAAAGACGCAATTAATTAACTCACCTACTATACAGCAAGTCTCCAATCTGTACTTATCAATCTCTGTGGCTCTGTGCGCCAAATATGCTAATTCAACCTTCATCTCTTTTACATAAAGTAAATTCGAGTATGTATCCATATTGTCGAGGCAATACGGATCCTCCTCTATTATCTTTTTAAAAGTTTCTATTGCTTTCTCAACATCTGAATTAGGGAGAGAATACTTTGGTAACATGTAATACTTACAATTAAATAACCTATATACTGCAAAATACAAACATATATAGTGAATAAAAGAATGTTTATTTTAAATATTAAATTATTATTATTAGTAGTACTTTTCTTATCGCGTGCTATCATGCAGGATACAAAAGACAAGAGCATAGTTGAAATATGTAACGGTGACGAATCTTCAGACATCCAGATTTCGAAAAATATGAGGAGATGTGGTCAAATTTATGTATATATATCGGAGGCAGATATTTTGAATATATTATATTCGATTAAGACGGAAAATTTTAAGGTAAGGAATATAGACATCTGTGTAATCAAAAAGTTAGGATTTTATATTAATATGATGGGAAAAGGACTATAAAGAGTCAACATGTAGACCGAAGATTTGCATATCTTGGGATAGGAGTAAAAATAATGGATAGAAGGTTGGAAACGGGATAGTAAGGATATGGAAGAGTTGAGAAATAGGTTATTTTGACCTGCCCAACTAGCAATTAGAGAGAGATCGTGATTTAAGTATTCATAAGCTTGTTCAGTGTCTTCGAGACTGAAAGATTTCAATAGAATGTCATCAAAATACATATAGAAGTGCGCATTCAGGTAATAATGAAAAATCAGTGCTGGAAATATTGAAAAATAGAGGGTCGAGGATGTAACAAGATTGTAAATGAGAACTTGTTGGGATTTAGCAAATGGGATCGAAATAAAAATAAAGTATAGGTATGCAAAACGTACCTCTCCTATAATGCACTGCTATTGCAGTTTGAGCTAGCACATAACAGTTCTTCTGAAAGCCCATTGATTGCAGTTCATAATACAATGCTAAACCTGCATCTAGGAGTTGCAGTTCTAAGTACATGTGGGCCATAAAAAAGAACTTCATCCAATGATTCGGCAGGCACAAATTCTCGAGTTTTTCCCTGTCTGTAATCAAGGCGGCCAGTTCTAACCATGTGCCCCAATGCATAGGCTCCTTGTGTATAGATTCTACTAAAACATCGTTAGCCTCTTTGGTAAGTTGCAGTTTCTTCAAGGTTACACCGAAGAGATATAAACTATAGCCATCCAGCTTGGAGGCCGAATGATCTTTCCTCAGGTCGGCACAGAGCAACTTTAGACTGTCATTTTTCATAGGATCTGGTGGCACATCCGTCATGTCATCTATCTTTTTCTTCTCGCCAGACAAATAACGCGAATACAGATGTAAAAATCTAACTTTTGGGGTTGTACAGTCCTTTGTAAAGTATGCAGCTCTATCATATTCCTTCAAGTCGAAGTACGTTTTAGCTAATGTGTACGTATCTTCTTCTTCGTTTATTTCCAGTGACTTGATGTCTGTAGTCAGATCGTGCAAGTCCAACTTGACATTTTTCAAGGAGTAATTCAATTCAGCTAACCTATAACAAATATAAACACATAGTTTTGAGAGAGATTATGCATACGAAAGAAATATATTTCTACAGATTTCAGCAGAATTTCACGTACCACTTGGTAGTATACCGTAAACCACGCTGTGAGCACTCGTTTATCGCGTGCAAGAGATCAGTTTTAACAACTTTAATATCGAACTTCCCAGACTCTTCCATCTTCATAGTTTCTCTGTCATATCGTTTACGAGAAAGCAACGATATCTGTAGCAATAACACGTCTCAGGAATATTGAATTTAATTATTACTTCTGCACACAACACGAACTATTCGTGATGCTCCGGCATTTGTTATTTACAATAGATCAATCATTCCAGTTGTACTTACTGCACTTTGCTCCAACTTTCCTTTTCCTTCTCTTTCCTGGTACAACGCCCTGATATATACTCGTTTCACATTTAGGTGCGGAAAGTGTAACGTACCGTGGATCGAAGGAAAATATTTCAACAAATCACGCACCTCGACGACGAAAGGTGAGGTTAGGCTACGTTATGTTAGGTTAGGTATGTTAATAGTGTCGCACGCCACCTGGACACGACGAAGTGCGGATTATGAATGCGAAATAATCGCTGTTCTGTACGCATTGTAAGAACGAAGACACGCAATTACGTCATTCGACGATGTCTACGTATAAGCTGATCTCGTGGGTAAGACGATTACATAGAAAATAAATTCGTGAATTTTTTACAAAAATCAGTTATTCCCGTCACGAGCACGTCGCATGTGAAAAACTTGTCTGCACACGTTGACCGTGTATCACGGAACAAACAGATCGTGACTCATGGGGTGATTCAGACGCCCACGTGATTCCGCCGCATTGGTCAACACTGAAGGCCTCTCTAGGCGAGTGTGCGTAACAGCATAAAGCTCTTGCATGAAAAAAATTGAACAACTACGTACCTAATGTAAACGACGCCATTGTTTAGTGGCATATCTTTCAAGATTCTACTTTTAATGGCGAATTCTTACCGACGAATTTGAAACGGATTGACTCTCAACGGAAAGAGGGAGACGGAAATTTAACTGTAAAACTCTACTGTAATAACTGTAAATTATTTCTTATTATTTTTATAAAAAAACCGATCCTTCAAGGATTCTATCTTGTGGGAGATAAAATATATTAATTCTTCGATCTATATGAAATATCGACTTTCTCGAGGAAAATGCTCTCCCGCTTTTAACTGATATTTTTATATTAATATTCCCGTAAAGAATCATGTTTACTGGATTAACACTAACACGCACACTCCGAATTAGTTTAATAATTCGAAAATGCGAGAAGTAAAATCATACATATCACGTACACCCTGGCCGCGTTCGGAGAGCGCGCTATCAGCGCGCTAACGCGTCGTTTTATCTTGTTAGGTAAAATGAACTCGTTAGCGCTAATCAGTTTGCCGGATGAAACATTCCGTCCAAAATGGCGGAAAATTTGAAGAATTTAAACACTCGAAGCACAGACCAAGAATCTGATCGGAGACCTTTCACAGGGTGCAAACTCGCACGGTCAACTGGGACAAGATACGATATTCGAGGAATGCGTCTTACCTGAAGAGATCAATTTATCCGAATGCGGTCTCAGGCCGGAATCCGTGAGAAAAATTGTCGGTGGTGGCGGACACACGCTGATATTGGACGCGGATGGTTGCGTTTACTCCTGCGGATGGAATGACAAAGGGCAAACTGGAGTCTCGGGTTCGGAGCAAACGAACGTTCTAACGTTCCGGAGGCTTTCCTTCGGCGATGAGACGGTGGTTGACGTATGCTGCGGATGGGACAGTTCCGCCGCGTTGACGAAGAACGGCGACCTGTACCTCTGGGGCTCTAATCGCTACGGACAGCTGGGCGACAACCCGTCGATTCATTCGTCAACCTCGTCGCCCATGCGTACCGTCCGGTCAGAAAAGGTCAAACGTATTTCCATGGGTTTGCGGCATACTGCTGTACTGACGGATAATGGTAACGTTCTGGTATGCGGGGCGAACAGCAAAGGACAATTGGGTCTTACTGGTGCGGAGGGTGGACAGTCTCGTGACGCTCGACATTGTTTCACCGCAGGTATAACAAACCGTCGCATCGTTTCTGTCCTCTAGAAAAAATAAGCGACGTGAGAAGATCCGTTACGTGCTGTTTTTACAAAATGTTACGTCTTACATTTTAGTTGAAAAAATAAATGGCACGAAGAAATCTGACGTATTGTCCCGGGGGAGAGGGGATTTCTCATATACAATTATAAATAGAATATATTTATATATATAAATATATAGCTACATACATATACGTACATACATACATACATCACTTCACATATAATTATATATTTTTGTATACGAACATATTTTCTTTATATGACGCCTTATACATGTATGTATAATCATATGTATATGTAATTATTATATATGGAAGATTTTTTCTTGGGATATTATGAAACCTTGCATGTTATATTTTAATTAAAATAGGATCGATCAGTTCCAGGATTGACAGGCATGGAAGATGTTGCATGTGGCGAGCATCACACTGTGGTCACGACGCAGCGTGGAGGCGCGTATACCACGTATTTCTTCGGCGACAACAAGCACGGGCAGGCGGGACTCGACCCTCGGGTATGCGCGCGAATTTGTCCCGCGCATCGTTCCGTGCTATACGACTCACGACTCGGTGCGCCGTTTCAAATCCACGCAGGGTGGAGCCACACGAATATCTTGAGTGGTATTCTTCTATTCATTATGAGCAGACTTTGCTTTTAAACATATTTTAAGGCTTGGTTATAAAAATAGAGTTGGGATCTGCTGTTCTCGCTGTGTGTGTACACGATCGGATCATTTATTGCGATTCAAAACTCTCACACTGCGTATTTCAGACGGCGCCGTTTATTCGTGGGGAAGAAACAGTTATGGTCAGTTAGGCCGCGGAAAATCACAGGAGGGATGCGATTTCTGGACGATGCAACGTGTCGAGAATCTCCCGGGAATCGTTCAGCTTTCGGTCGGATCGGAGCACAACGTTGCCTTAGCCGGTAAATTGTCCAGCACGATAGATACGCACGAGTACCGCTTGCAATTCACTCCGTCGGGAAGTACGAGAGGTATAATCAAATATGCCGGATTTAATGTCTTGACAGAAGACGGGACGGTATTTTGCTGGGGCTGGAACGAGCACGGCAACTGCGGCAACGGGAACACGAAGGACGTTCTGTTGCCGGAACGTCTACCGCTTCCACGCGACTCCATCGGCGTCCTCGTCGGTTCTGGCGCGGGACATTCCTTCGCTGTAATAAAAACTACGAACTGACCTCAACAATGTAATATAAATCCGCTCTAAATAAATGTCAACTGACTTATCTTCGCGCGAAAGGATCTCGTACGCGAATAAAGTTCGTAATTTGTATATACTTGTAAATATTATATTATTATAACGAAAGTCACACAAAGCGTCATTTCTGAAAATCTACCAGTGAAAAGAAGATAAGAAAAATATGTAGAAATACATGCAGAACTGTGTAGCATCTCGAAAAACGCTGAACGGCGTAATCGGAAGTCAGGCGCTTCGATCCCCCGCACAGTTAGCCCGAAGGGAGTATAGAAAACACGACGCAACTTCACCTGCAGCGGTTCACCACCACCTGTCAGTAGGTAGACAACTGTCACTGTCCGCGTGCGGGAGAACGGGCGATCGAAATTGTTCCTAGCGAGAGAGACGCGTCGTCGAGCCGTTTCACGGAATACTCGGAGGAAGAGTGAGAAGAGGAAATGCTTCGGATACGCTCGCAGAGCAGCGTGTGGTGAGTCGAAGTCTACGCAAATCTACCCGGTTTCTGTTTCACGATCCGTTTCTATCTGACGGCACGTTTGCGAAGGAACGCGTTGTTCAAACGAGTTCTCGTTTGTTTCTTCTAGCGAGCAGGAGGCCAAGTTCGTGCAGGACCGCATTACGGCCGTGGAGAAGCACTTCGCCGAATTGTGCACGACATTCGCGGCGTTCACCAGGAAATCGGCCAGGTGCGTTCCTCCGCCAGACGACGACGAATCAAACCGCACACACTACCGCTCACAACCATTTTCCCACCTGGAACTTTTCACGAGGGTCGAATCGATTTTAGTTGCCGAATAACGTCACTTCCGAATTACCCCGGACCTCCCGTCCGTGTGTTTGGACTTCTGTCCTCGGGAAAGTTCCTTCAAAATCCTTATCGCGTTCCCGCAGATACGAGGAAATATAGGCAGGCGGGTGCTTGCGAGCGGGAGTGGGTATCGATTATTTTCGTCGGCGCGACAGCACGCACGAAGCTTTCATTATCTCGGTCGCTCCGATGGGTTCCACTCGCTAGACACTCGTTTCCCCTTCAGGTTACGCGATAAAGGCGACGAGCTGGCCAAAATAATACATACCTACGCCGACTCAGAGACGGTGAATCGATCCTTGAGCACCGGGCTCATCAACTTCTCGGCGACGTTATCGGTTATCGGTGATTACAGGTGAGGAAATCGATCACACGTGTCACTCTCTCATATTGTGTGTTATACTTTCCTCGTTGCTTCCACGTTCTCGATCCTCGAATCGTCACTTTGCCGCAGAGATGCGGAAGTGCAAAGACTGGACGCCAAAGTGGTCGCTCCCCTGTCGCAATACGCGACGATTTGCAAGCACGCCCGCGACGACGTCAAGAACACCTTCTCGGCGCGCGACAGGGAACTCGCGAGACGGAGACACTTGGATAAGGTACGGGAGAGGAACCCGAGGAACCGGCAAATGATAGTATCCTTATAGTCGAAGCTCGTCGTCGACGAAGCCCAGTTTGAATCGTAAGAAACGACCGTGGCTCGTTTCTTTCCGGCCGGTTTCTTCGTGAAAATATGGGAGAAAAGGGAATCCTTAGCCACGGAAGAATACTAGTCGCAAGCCGAGTCGGAGCTCATGAAAGCGTCCGTCGAGGTGACCCGGGTAGTGAAGGGACTGGAGGAGCAGATCGACTCGTTCGAGCGACGAAAACTGCACGACCTGAAGTCCGTATTGCTGGACTTCGTCACCGTGGAGCTGAGCTTCCACACGAAGGCGCTCGAGCTGTTGACTAAAGCGTACCAGGACGTCGCGGCTATCGATGAGACTAAAGATCTCGAGGTGAGATATCCGCGATTTTCATACTTTTCTCTCGTACACATCGGGACATCCTCGTAAAATTATAACTAGGGATGTTATGATACTACTGATATAATACTGGTCTCGATTTTCAGTTTTTTTCACATTTCAATGTCAATATCGGTATCGATATTTTCGTTCCGCTATCGGCATCACTAATGATATCGATACTTCCGCAGTGTCAAAACATCCCTAGACTCACGAAATTAATGACCTTACGACAGGTAATCTGTGGATTCTCTCTTTGTGCTGTTTTAATCCTCCCACGTAATCACCACTCGAGATAAGTGGTGCCCCGTTTAACTTTATTATATATCCGTGCAAATGCAGTCAACATTGTTTATTCTTTGACGTGCAGGACTTTCGAGTCACGAGAGGAAACATGAATGGGGTAAATCCACTTCAGATTGATACCTTATCGTGCGATTCAATGTCTCTATAAATAACTCTCTCGCTATAAGCAAACTTAATATTGCGTGAATTTCAATCGCCTCTTCCAAGTGAAAGAGAAAAACTGTTTCGATCATATCGTTCTACAGGAATTCAGAGAGACGATGCGCGTTTCCGACTCCGTCGCAAGATTGGACACAGTGGGCAGAACATCGTTTCGACAAGCCTACTCGTTAACAAACTTGGCCAGCAGACTCGTACCTTCCCCTGTGGCGTCGCAAAAATTTGCTGGTCGAGGAACCGAGTCAGCTGTAAGTTATCAGAGACTGTTCGAATCTCTGATTCGAGTCTTGAAACTTTTCAAGTAATTCTTTTCAAGTAATTATTCTATAATAAGAAAGGCAAGTGAGAGCCAACGCCGTTGATACAGCCAAAGTTACACTAAACAACGACAACATAATATTTAATAAATCAATGGTTACATACGTTTTCATCCTTAATTCGGGCCCTCTTCAGTGTAACAATTACAAATCTTGTAATTGTAATCATTAATTTATTAAAACTTGTTGATTATCATAACTCTTTCTGTACTACCGGCTCTTACTCGCCTCTTTTATTAATATCTCGGAAACTGTTATCCAATCTTATTTGCTACATTATACTCTTTTTTTTTTCAATATTACTGTGATGAATTCCTCCAGGATTCGACACGAACGGGGCTCACAAATTCGTCGGAATCGGTCCAGGTGGAAGAATACCCCGACAGTACAGAGGAAACGGAATCAGAGTCGATTCGGGACAAGCCTGTGAGAACTAGGCATAAATCTATGTAACCTTAACCGCTCCTTTAATTTCTTGCCTTCCTATCCTTCTAGAGACCGGTATCGGGACATCTTGGACGTAAAGTGAAGAAACGCTTCATAATCAAACCCGTCCCAGCGATTCCCACATATAAAAAATCCTTAATATCGTCAATTATATATCGCGTGCCTTCTAAACTGAATCAGACGAAGTGAATTTTCGTACACTTCCTCACCGTACACCTGCCTCATATTTGAAGAACATACAATTGCTTTGCGCGTGCATATGTATATATCGATTTAGGTATTGACAGATGCACAAAACTATTTTGAGCAAGATCGGACGCGGTGAGATATTCTGTTACAAGAAGAGGATATTATGGCTGTTTTTACGTCAACGGCGGTACTGAGAAACAACTTACGTTCCATTGAAACTGCGCAATCATCACTGATGTAATCGCTGATGCAACTTATTTCATACTTCAATTAGCACTCTGTGATAAATATTATATATGAAATAATATCAAAATACACTTATGTACATGTACGTAAAAAAGTGTAAGTTTATTTATATTGTAACAAAAACATCCGCGTATCTCTCTCCCTCTCTTTCTCCCCTTCGCACTGTGTTCATATAAATATTTGTCTCATGAGACAGTATGACGTATGGATACCTCAAATACTTCGGATGGGTAGTCACTTGTTTGCGTTTAACATTTCGAAAGAAAGATGAGCTTATTTATCACCACCTTCGACTCCTGCTTGCGTCATTAGGTCCGCGATATTCTTCTCCAGATCGTCTATTCTGCTTCCCATCTCATCTAGTATCTTTTATTAAGGATCCAATGATCAATCAAGCTTGCGGTTACACACCAGATACCACTGACACACGTCAGTGAACGTGTGGCAAGCACACTGCGTCAGTTGCACTTTCTACAGATCGGGGAATACCTACACGGATGTTCCTCGACCTGTCACATCGCAATTAACACCACACGCATTATCGTATGTGTCTTTTAGGTTATGCTAGCTACCAAAAAGGATATTTCTCCCTATGATCTGGTCGGACATCGTTTGAAACTTGTCCTGCATATTCTGCAGCAGCGTTTGCACCTGCAAGTCGAGAAGGTCACACCGGAGAGCTGTCATTCCCGAGCGCGTCGTCGGCGTTTGACACACGCGCTTCGAATAGAAAAGAAAAGAAGGAACAGAGAGCAGAAGAAGAAGAAATCGCAGACTCACGTATTGCGTCAACTCCTGCATGTTTTTCGGATCGGTGCTGTTGCCCATCCCGTAATTATCCACGTCCTCGCCCTTATGCTCCTGCTTGATGTCGGCCATTCTCACGACAATGTCCTGCAACGGAGGGGCCCTCGTTACACCACTCCGATTTCTACGCCGCAAATGGAACTCGCGAACGGGTGCACGCGACGTCTCCACCGTCCCCGTCCGCTGACGCTCCCGTGTTTCCGCGACGGTAACAGACGGAGCTAAGCACCGTCGATTGATCCAACAACCCCGTTTCCAACCATCGAGCGTTCTCGCGTCTCCGCGAGATCGAGCGCGTTGTTAGTCCGCGGCCGATACACCGCGACGCTACAAACCGACCCGTCGTTCGTTCCAGGTCGGTCTCTTTTTAACGATTAAAAAGGGAAAGAAAGAGAAAAAGGGACCGAGAGAAATTTCATGCCTAAGGTGGCTTTAGGTGACGTTCGAAAAAGCGATTCTCCGTCGAGGCATTTCAGTTTGAAAGACGCCTTTAAAGAGAAACACAGAACGTTAATTAAGTTGGATTGTTTCTTTGGACCTGGAAGAGAACAATCCAATCCCGGCTCAGAAAACCTTCAACAGTTGCAAAATAAACATTCCGCCGAGTGTGGCCAGTGATTTACGCTTCCGAATCGAAGCCTTTTAATCTCCCCCCCCCCTTCCCCTTCTCTCCTCGCACCGGTTAATAAAGAACGAACATGTACGATACAGTACACAATGACGAAGTTCGTATTTGTATTCACCGAAGCCCATATTCTGAATTCTCTTTCATCGATAAATGTGCCTCTGAAAACGGCTCAGACACCACCCGGTTAGCTAAGCCACATTTAAGGTACTGTTATCGATGAAAGAGAGCTCAGAATGTGGGCCCGAGTGTTTATCTCGTGCGAGTAGACAAAGGAAAAAAACAATAACGCGCACGCTTATCGGCGATCTAACTCGGTCCACTCAGCGAACGTTTGTCAAACGCATAAAAACGGCAGGACGTGAGGCTTACGAAAGTCGCCGACGGAGACGCGATGATATTTTTTATAACCCCACATTCGTCACTTCGATTGGCCACTGCCGATGGCGTGTATTACCCCTCCGCCGTCGTGACGCTCGGACGGCGCGTGCGTACCCGATCAGCTGATTACGTTGCACGCTGTACACTCGACGTCACCGATGCCTCTCGTCCGAGGTTGGGCGCTCTTTAAACGCGCGTGCCTCCGCGTCGTGAATTGATTTCATGGACTCAGCTGACGGATCATGTTGAAAATTAAACTTGATTTTATCACAAACATGGCAATATCGCGCATCGTTTCTCCTATGACGCGAGCGAAGGCATATTTGACGCTGAGCGTTGGCGGACGAAACTTCGGCTGCGAAAGCGGCTGATTTCAGAACGTCGAACGTATACGACGTCGACTGTACGAAAACAGTGAACATTGCGGCAGCGTGAGTCGAACGACGCGGGGAATGTTTTTGTCCTCGCCGCCGCGAGTATAAAACCATCGTCCGGGAGATCATCCGGCAGTTTTGCTCGGGACGAATTGTTATTGCATCGTTGCGAAGTGACACTCTTACACGTGTTTAAGTACAGCCTCGGTTCTAATATCGTGGCCGCGACGAACAATGCGCCTGGTGGTGCTCCTACATGCAACGATCGTTCTCTCGCTACTCGTGCAAACTGCGAGATCCTGGCACTCGAGGAATAAACAGAGATCACCCGTTATTTTCGGTGAGTTACTTGGATCGTGGCGATAAGGCATTGCTCATCTCGTTAATTTGACTCCTGAGTACGTTTTAAGGACCGCAAATAACTGTAGTTATACGCAATATAATATCTAATAGTTTCATATTTTCTTTCTCTCTCCCTTTCCTTTCTCAATATATTGTGCAAATATGAAGCTGAAAATATAAGATATCAAAATACTGTTGGTAAAAAATGCAATTGAGAAAAAGGAGACCTTGTTTATGAAGGAAAATAATACAGTTCCAGGTGATGGCGGCAGTCAGGTCGAGGCAAAGATTAACAAACCATCGGTGGTGCATTATATCTGTGAGAAAACATCCTCCGATTATTTTAGCCTTTGGTTGAACATGGAATTGCTTGTACCTGTCGTGATAGATTGCTTTGTACGATCATTTCAATTTGCAGCATATTATCTTGGCTTCTACTTCTTCTCAATAGCCTGATATTTAAGTCTGACTTATTACAGATTGATAATTTAAAATTAAATTATGATAATGTAACGAGAACTACCAGTAATCAGCCTGGAGTGGATATAAAGATTCCAGGATGGGGTGATCCTTTTGTAGTTGAATATATAGACCCAAGTAAAGCCTCAGCGGGTTCATACTTCAAAGATATCGGAAATATGTTGGTAAATGAGTTAGGATACGTCAGAAACCTGTCACTACGTGGCGCACCTTATGATTTTAGAAAAGGACCTAGTATGTACAAAGAAGAAGAACTAATAAGTGTCCCACAAATAGACATTTTACATTTTCAATACTTAGGAATGTGTAGTTTATAGGATAATACTGCAAATTTAGACCGAAATAAAGACTAAATTTCAGGTGAGAATGAGGAATTCTTTACTGACCTGAAAACTCTAGTCGAAGAAACATACATAATGAATAATAATGTGCCAGTAACACTAGTAGCCCACAGTATGGGCGGACCCATGACCCTCATAATGTTGCAGCGTCAGAGTCAGAAATGGAAAGATAAATATATCAATAGTTTTATTACGCTTAGTGCAGTATGGGCAGGATCTATTAAGGCTGTCAAAGTCTTTGCCATTGGTAAGCTTAAGTATAATTTAAAATTATTATTCTCTTTATCAATCATTAATAAGCATAGCAATGTTATCTACTTTAGACTCCAGTTATCTGATAAGGAATATCAGGAATTTCAAGTAGTGTGACAAAAAAAAGAAAATTTACGACGAATATTATTTCTTAACTTTTAAATTATATTTATTTTACCAATTTATTGCATTCAACACAGGAGACAATTTAGGTGCATATTTTTTGAGTGAAAGCACATTAAAGAACGAGCAGATAACGAGTCCAAGTTTAGGATGGTTGTTACCTTCAAAGTTATTTTGGAAGGATACTGAAGTTTTGGTGCAATCAGAACAAAAAAATTACACCCTGAGTAATTTACAGCAGTATTTTATGTACGGTATTTTATTTAGATAATTATTATAGTTACTGTATGTTCTCCCTTTTTCATTAGCAAATACATTTGCTTCACAGAGATATAGGTATCCCCAATGCTTGGGAATTCAGGAAAGACAATGAGAAGTATCAATTGGATTTTACAGCACCAGGTGTGGAAGTACATTGTTTATATGGCAGCAAAGTAGACACCGTGGAAAAGTTTGTATATTAGTTTTTAAGCAATGTAGAAATTCTTCAATCTAAATTTGAATAGGCACATTTTGATAAGTCTTCAAAATTTATTCTTTCTGTACAGGTTATATTATAAGCCAGGTGTAGCAATAGATGGTTATCCTCAGTTAATTTTTGGAGATGGGGATGGAACTGTAAATATAAGAAGTTTAGAAGCATGCACACAGTGGCAGAAATCACAAAAACATAAAATTTACGCTCAAGGTTTTCCAAAGGTAGATCACATTACAATTTTAAAGCATCATGATATCTTAGCATATATCAAGACGGTTTTAAGTTTAAAACAAAAAAAAAAAGTTTGACGTAATTTTTAATGAAAACATTTGTATAATAAAATACAAAATAATATCATGTGTCAGGTAACGTTACGAGTTGCTCTCTCTAAATTCTCTATCTTACGATTTTGAGACAAAATAATATTTAACAAAATATAAAAATAATGCATAAAAAAATTGTAAAAATTGAGTAAGATATGTATTAATTTGTGATCCGTAAGTTTTTTTGAAGAAATTAAAGGAGTAACTTCATGTGAGTTTCAACAATTCTTCGATTAAGAAATATGTCGTAATTAAAAATATATTTTTATTAACTATATTGTTCATTAAAATATATCACATTACACAACACACCGGCAAATATCAATTGGATTATAAAGTGGTGCAGTTGCAAAAAACATTTTGTAAATGTAAATATT
>NW_014556488.1:1965943-1966361 GCF_001313825.1 Dinoponera quadriceps
GTTCCATTAACCACCTGATCTCATATAAAACAAAGACAGTGATCACTCAAACATGACTAGTAATATTTAAAATAGTAATACTTCATAGAAAATACTTCTATGCTGTACAATAATATTTATAGTGGTTTATAAGTTATAATTAGAACAACATTAACGCCCCCAGTTTCACAGTTTACAAGTTGTGAATTTGTTGTAAATATATATATATATATTCCATATTCTTATAATGACTCCTAATTTGTAATGAACAATTTTAACAATATAGAATAATATTTAAAAATAAAGGGATGAAAACTTTCATTATAGGATTCAATATCTTGATATTACCCAAATGTACAATTGCACGTCCCCTTTGTATGAGTAAATCCAAGAATATGGAATCGTAATCAAGTTTACCAGAGAGCATATACTAAAAGAT
>NW_014556488.1:1966419-2014639 GCF_001313825.1 Dinoponera quadriceps
GTTTACCAGAGAGCATATACTAAAAGATATTCCTATAGAATTATATTTATGTACAAAACGACGAACCACAAATATTATGTGTGCAAAATTTACTAACATTGGTAACTAACCGATATCAATAACCGATATCAATACTAGTAACTACCGTTGAACGAAACAGTGTATAATTATGTATTTTTAAGACAAAATCTTGTAAAATATTAAAAACAAAACGAAAAGTTACAAAAGGTGATAATAAATAAATATTGTTAAAAAAAAAACAATTCATTTTTATTAACGATCGTAATGATTAACCGTTCTAATTTTTCTTTTCAAGTTTAACTAAATACATAAAGTCCTTTCATCACAGGAAAATTGTAACAATTATAACTTATATACACATACCACGTGTATGAAATTTTCTCACGTATCTTATTCAAAAAGTTATTAGACACCTTAATTTCATACTTGAACTTTTAGCAATTTTTGAGTATTTGAAATTGCTGCATTTCTACAAACTCGCATATATTTGTGATTCTCTTCATTTTTTTTAACCCTTCCACTGCTATCGGCATCAATAAGCGTTCGAGAAAATCATTTATAGATTTATAGATACACTTGTACGTCTATGGACACAAGTACCACTCGTGGTACGGATTCAACGTCTACAGACGTTCAACTTTGTTTCATTAATAATAAAAGCATATTTGTACATAGTCTCGACTATATATTTTTTAGAGTTCGCCGTGTGTTCTGTGTGTCCGAGTTCTTCGCAGTGTAAAGGTTAACATAAATATATGCACAAAAAGTTCAAGTCAGCCTCCAAAGAACACAGCATAAAGGCAGCGTAGGAATGCACAAAGTTCAGATTCACGTTTCCTGGAACAGATTTGCTCAAATATCGATAACCAAACCCTTCAATTATTCCTAACAACACACACACACACACACACACACACACACACACACACTTATATATATATATATATATATATATATATATTTCTCACGCGTCCATTACTTTGGTAAAGTCCGCCTACTGAATGACTTAACATTTTGAAAACTTCTTTCAGTGACGTATCAAAGATGTGCCAAGGTCTTCGCTTTACAAAAGATATTAAAAATTCGACTTTCACGATAGGTGAAAGATTTCTCTTAACGTCAGTTGATTCCCGAGGTTTTTATGAAAGCATATAATCCCAGAGCTAATATGGTCACGACGGTGATGGTTTTGTAACTTTTTATGCGATAAGATATCCTTGGTTTCGACAGGGCAACTTTTAACTTTCGTTGTCTCTCTCTTTCCTGTCGACTTGCTTCCGCTAGTGCCTTCCATTCTTGTTCTTTAATTTTTCTCTTGTGATCATAATCCTTGACATCATTACTGATGGATTCGGGAGGGTATTGTCGATACAAGTTGGTCGCTTCCATCAAAAGTGTCTCGAATGGCAAGTCATCGGGTAACTGAGAGAGAAAAATACAGTTGGAATAATTTCATTGTATCCATTACACGCAAGTAAATGTTCTTACTGTTACACTTACCGTACACAATACTTTATGCGTATGTCCCATATCGGGCGTGGTGTTGAAAATTTCCGTAGCTCTATGTGCCACAATTACTGTACTCAGATAGAGAGGCATGAGGGGAGGACTGCCGAGAAAATAATCGAATAATCTGTGCAACAATTTCCTGTTTTCCGCATACTTGTGTGAGTACCATGTTGTATATTCAGCCAGAGCAAAATGTGGAAACAGTTCTACACTAAAAAGAACAAAAAAAGTGTTGATATTAGCAAACATTAAACTTATTAATACTTATGAATGTGTAAAACAATACATTCCAATTTTCACGGAATTTGTAAATATCTATAATAATAATGTAGAAAAATCTATCATGTTACATATAATAGCGACTAACTGCTCTAAATGTTCCAGTAAAGTTGGATGAACTCGCTCCAACAATGCAAATATGTAGAATAATTCCTGATTGACCTTTTCCATGGTTTCCTCCATGAATCTCTCTAGGAATGCTAGTGACATTTTTTCCAGCACATATAAGCCCGCTTGTAATCCCATCACGAGCAATACAGTTGCTGCTACATCATTGTATCCCTGGTAGTAACTAAGTATGCGTTATATTATTTTGTATTACAACAAGATGAGAACATATATATAACATGATGAATAAAGCACACATTACTTGTGCTTGAGAATACTAACTTTAATCGGGAATGCCTGTGAAGTACCCAACACATAAGTTGTGTCAGCTGTTCTTGGAAACTCTCGGTTTCTTCTTCCGTTGCATTTTGTGAGATGTGGCTGCCACTACGTGCCACGTCCTTCAATATCTGTTGATAAACCTCATTTGGTATGCAAGTATGTATAGTTTCTAATCCATCGACTGGTACAGAATCCTCTTGCACTAGTCTCAAGAGTTTTGGCCACAGAACCCTTCGTACATCATCTACAGATCATCTTTATGATTTCAAGACTTGGTTATACATCACAAAGTTATTCTCAAGAAGGAACCATATTGTTGAACATGGAGAAACATTGCGAGACATTATTCCCCACTGATTCGAATAAAACTTAACGATATCACGTATTTTGATGCTTGCGGCATGTAAAAGTTAAAATCGTCACTTTCAATTGTGAGAAGAACAACAAAACCTCATAGATCACACTTTGTCAAGTTGAGGCATATATTACCTACCCAACTAGATATGCTCATTACTACACTTATATCGTGACTTTAATATAAAAACTTTTATCTCCATGTAATCGCATGATTATATTTCATCAGAACATGTAACAAAACCTTGAGTTATCTTGCAAGGTGAAGAAACCTGTCATATGTTACCTACACATACGACGTTACACGTCGATCATGATTCACACAACAATGAAACACAATCAGAGCGACGGCTTTTACATTCGCAATGGAAAGCATCGAAATACGACTGTCGCACACGATTACAACATGTGTGATATGATTAAATTCAATCGAATTCGCTGAAGGGATGCTCCTTCTGCAACGTTCGTCATGCTCCCGGATCTCTCGGCGATAACTCGAAACGAAATTCACCGTGAGGTTCCTTGTTGATCATAACGTACGGTCATCTCAATAAAAGTACCAGTGACGAAGCCTTCGCTGCTACAGCCGAGTCGTCTCAGCTCGCCCAAGGTGAGATTTGGATTGGCGATGCTGCCGCGGATAACGCTTATCTTCGTCTTTTCGCGGCTCGTCAGCGGGTCGTCCGTTTCGGCGGCATCACTGCTGTCCGAATCGTCGCGGCTCGACACTCGGTTTTGTTTACCGACCACGTCAGCGGATATCCGCGGCACGTCGTCGTCAAACCACGCTTTCGTCGAGTCGGACAGAATCACCAGCGGCACATTATCACGCGACTCGATCACCCCGTTTTCCTCCTTGGCCGGAAGATTCGCCGTCTCCGCGGACTCCTCGGTTACGATCCTCCTGCGAATCCTGCCGCTGCTGTTGTGGTTATGATTCTCGAGCGTTTGCGCCGACTTGCTCGTCTCCGTAGCTGGCTGCACCAGAGGCTGCACCTCGTCGCTCCCGGTGTCTCCCATCTCTTCGAGACCTCTCGTGGATTCACGCCGGACGGGTCGTCGTAACGCGCGTCATAACACCGACGGATTTGGTTAAACAACGGGCACCGGAGAAATGACAGACCGTTACACTCAATCGTGCCTCGAGAATGACACGCGAATGACACATGCACCGTCCGCGCACTGCCCGCCGCGAACTAGAGATGGCGTCCCGCCGGTCGAGTCACGCTGCTTGAAAATGAATCAAAGCTACGTGTCACTCGAGTCATCGAGTCGGTTTTTTCTTTTTTATTGATTGAAAACTATATTGATTACGTACAATATTAGAATCGCGCGCAAATTAGATCGATTAGAGGAGGCCATTTTGGCGAAATGCGTAAGTCGCACTTGCGACATCTGTACGAAATATTGGACGATAGATCGAGGACTGCCACCGTCGGTAGCGCGAGGACGAATCTAGTGACGTTTCGTTGGACACGTCGTCAGACGCGTCTCCACGTCTCGTTCTGCGCAGACGTGACATTCGCGTTCGCCTTCGTCGAATCTTGACTCTCGTGAACGGTGAGACACACGGCGCGCGGTTGTTCGCTGAAATCGTCGATATTCGCAAATTGAGGAGAATGTCGGGAAAGTCCAAGGCGTTCACCAAAGAGGAGGAGCTTCTGCTGCAGGACTTCTCAAGGAATGTTTCGACAAAATCCTCGGCACTGTTCTACGGGAATGCATTTATCGTTTCGGCGATACCCATCTGTGAGTATAGGCGGAATTTGTACAACCGGGAACGCATGTCTGTTTTTACCCTTTTTTTTTTCGCGCTAATTTATGCATTTGTCACACCGTCTCACAATTTGACGTCGGCTTCATGTTATTACTGTGAATAAAAATTGCTTATTCAACGATGTGTCAGCATACGAGGTGTCTTAATGGGTACACAGAATATTTTCCCATTAATCACTGACGAAACCTCGTCTATACATGTGTTTTGGTATTTAAAATGAAAAATAATGGAGATTGCAGTTTGATATTGTAAAAGAAAAAGTAAATTTGTTAAAAATAACATCTTTAAGAAGTATGTCACATGTGTCTGTCAGTCTAGATAGATCTTGCATTATAATTGTGTATAATTAGAAATATGGTATTTTGTTGTAACTTTTGTATGAATGCTGGATAAATAAGTAAATTAGAAATTCTTGTGTATTTTATATTAATCATATTATCATGTGTGTTTTAGGGTTGTTTTGGAGAATACACTTGATTGACCTATATGCCAACTTAGTATCTTTCGTAGGAATTACATTACTGAGCACATATGCTCTTGCATTAGCATATAAAAATACCAAATTTATCCTGAAACATAAGGTGTGTACACATGTTATCTAAGAAATTAACTTTTTTTCTGTAGTTGTCATAGAAAAGTGCTTATTGGATGTCATGTAAAGAAACCTTTTCATAATAATTCTTGCAGACTGATATTGTTGCTTTAATTCTCTATATGCCTAATTTATTCAAGAAATTATAATTTTTAAAATTATAGCAATGATAACAGTAAGAACATTCTGTATGGATATACACATGTTATACAGATTGCTGTAAAAAGAGAAGATGCTGTAACAAAGGAAATAAGCCGCAAGCTTGCAGAAGACAAGAAGATGAGCAAGAAGGAGAAGGACGAAAGGTAACATGCCTTGCGTTATCCTGAAACTAATGGTTAATACGAATCTATAGCGTATTATTAGATGCTACATATGGAGAGAAGATCCGGTCAATTTTGAAATTACAAATTGCAAAACAACCACTGTTATTTCAAACTTATGTCACACATAAAGTGGATATAATATAAATATACATTATATATGATCTTTCAGGATTTTATGGAAGAAAAATGAGGTAGCGGATTATGAAGCGACAACATTCTCTATTTTCTACAACAACGCTCTTTTCTTGGCGCTCGTCATTGTATCTTCGTTTTACATTCTAAAAACGTTCTCACCCGCAGTAAATTACGTACTTTCCGTAGGAGCTACTAGCGCACTCTTAGCGTTATTATCGACGGGATCTCAATAATATACGTACATCATGATATGTCTTGTTATCTAATTTCATAAGAAATCTTCAGCGAGGATTCATTTTTTTCATATAAACAATTATAAATTATGATATACGGTATAAATTATGATAATAATAAACATTTCTTCTTGTAAAAAAGTACACAGTTCAATAAACCTAATTGGCGCTTTGAATGAAATTATCTAATTTGTAACGTTATTTTACATTTGGTAATATCTTTATTTTATCTTGAAACTTCCTTGATTTTCTGAACTCCTGATGTTCAACTTATCTTCTTATCCTTAATTTTTTATGCAGTTTCAGAAATTGAACTTCATTGTTGTCTACTATAGAAAAATATACCAATCGTATGAAAAAATTAGATAATGACTAGATATAGGAGCTGTTGCAAGTCTAAATGACATCAATATTAATATGACACAATGGCTTCTGCCTATAGAACACGGCAACGCTTGCCGTGCAGCGGAAATTCGCGCAGTAGCCAATCAACATGCCGTTTTTTCACAAGAATTAAAAGTTTATTGGCTGCTGCGCGGTAAGCGTTGCCGCGTCTTGTGGGCAAAAGCCATAACTCTGTATACAGTGTGCTGCTTAAAATGTATCGAAGTTCATGGAATGTATACACTGCAGTTTGAACAACAATATTGATAACAGGGACATTGCCTTATTTTGGTTATCAGAGAGTTAAGAAATCGCATTGTCTTTGAGTACTATCTCTCAAAATAATCAATTCTAGTGGCTCATTAATTTCAGCATCTTTCGGTGTTTTCTTCTTTCTTTTTCTTTTTGTTAACTTTGCAGAGACTTATTTGATAATAAATTACGTAAATCCTCTGGAAAACTTTACGCTTAATTTTTCATCACTTTTTAACCATCGTTCTTTCTTTAGCACTTTTATATATGTATTAGTTTAATAAAATTCTCTTGAACTTTTCAGCTCTCCTGATAAATATGCCACAATTAGAATATTCTTTTCTCTTTACACAGAGTTCTATCGCGGTTTCTCAGAACGAATAGTTCGACCTTCGGAGTTCTATCGAAACGTCCTTTCGATTTTCGTATCCTCGTTAAGCCGAATATCGAGAGCTCGGAGATAGGACGAGCTTCTTAAATCGTCCAACTTTCGACTCTCATACAAAGAAGGAGTACGTGTGAAATTCCTTACTACCTGCTAGTCGACTATAATGGATTGTCCTACGAAGAGTCGCGTGCTGAGGACGCGGTAACCGCTGCATCTTTATTTTGACCTGAGATCCCCTCCTAAAACAAACATCGTCCCGAATCATTAAAGATCGGAGAAAAGTAGGAATTTGGGGAATTTAACTTTCCGATCCTTCTGAATATATAAGTGTATGCCTGTGTTTATCTTTAAGAATAAAATGTAGATACCAACTGGTATGTAAACAGAGAAGCGAATCCGTGACGACCCGAGGAACGCGTTAAAGGGAAAATGGAAAAGTTTCATTCATGGTGTCATTTGTCATCACGAAATCATTGAAAATAGACGTTCGTTCAAAACGTTGCCTCAACGAACACTTTCGTCCAAAACGCTTCAGAAATTCTGATTTGTATGTTCTCACATCAAATAATAAGAGAGCCGTTCCCCTTCCATGAGGTAATAGGTCTTGATTCCGCACGTGGTGCGATTAGACCGGACGTATGACAGAGAAGGACTTGAAACGCGCGCAGCTGGTGTGAGCATTCAGTAGCTCAACGGCTTTCAGGTTGTTCGTGTACTGCAAGTGCCGCACTTCATCGCCTGTGCTTCGACTTCAGGTAGTATAAGTTTTTATTTACTATGCGATCGAGAAATCGATCTGAACTATTATCAGCTAAGCGAAGAACATGAGAAAAAGGCGAGAGAGGTGAAAGATGTTGGAGAATGAATAATGTTCGTTATGGAAGATCCAGGTCGACGAGCGAGTTTCAGTTATCTCGAACTTGTATAAAGATCCTTCCATCTTTTCTCGCTCTAATGCGCTCTTTAATCACGATCGCGTTATATTCCTCGGTAAGTATTTCACCCGACCTCGTGTGTGTTTCAAATCACTTTTCCTGAAGTTAAAGTCCATTTCGTTAAGTCTTACCCAGGTAGCACATGAGATAGCACATATTGATTTTATACACGTTCTTTAACGTATATAATGATTTATAATTGTATTACAAAAACGTTTAAAAAACGAATATATAAAACTAAGGATAAAAACGTATATAAAATTATGCTATTTGGATGGTTTCTTTCCTTCAGCTCACGTGTTGCATGCCAATGAAAAAGAAAGAAACCATGGAATTTATCGTCGTTTGCATTTTGCGCTAATTAAGTTTCTGGGTTGAATATCTTGTTCTGTTTATGTAAACTTTTTTCCATTTTTACAAGTGCTTTGTATATGTACACGCCTGATTGCGATCTAAGTATTCTGATTATGAGTGATTCAGAATTTTTCTAACATTGATAACTAACGAGGCCGCTGCTTGATTAATAGACATTTAATTTGCAAATGAAAATAATGTTAATCACTTTATTCTCGGCTATCTATCTCGAAATTTCAGAAAAGAAACGAAAAAACTTGAATCGAATTAGTTCGGGTATTATACGGCCACCCGGCTTTATCGATTGCATTAATATCGTTGTTTAGGAACTTTAAGTTAATCGCTGTATGTATAGCGAAATTGATTACAACGGTTATAGTACGACAATGTAGTGTGCAACGTTACATTGGTAAAAACCCGGGTATTGTGGATAAAATGCTTCGTAAAAAGATCCTATTTATTTGCTTATCGACAATCGTGCGGATCACTCGGGCGGATTAAACAACGAAATCGAGACTTGGAATAAAGAAAGGCGATGAATAAATAATGAGACAAAAGAAATCGTGTAATAACTCAATAAAGGAAAACATGCGTCTTACTGTACAAATATATATCCATGTTGAAGCGAGATACCGCCGATCTTGGGATTTCAACGTGATGTTTACTGTATCTCGAGACTGGTTTAGTGACTATCACGAATACGACCGCTAATTATTGAGATTCTTTACACTGAATATAATTAAATGCTACTATGTAATTAGGTCTTACATTTATGCAACCGTAATCACACGAGGAATGCATAATGTATAGTTAATTTTAAGTGGCAATTTTAAACGTCATCATGATTCCAAGAAACTCGACGATTAGATCTATAATAGTACGTTGTGTCGCGTGCGTTGCATGTGTCTTGATACTGCCAGGAAGTAAAAAAATAATGCGAATGCGTGAAAAATAATTTCATATTCGTCGAATATGACCCTGTCGTTCCGTCAGCTCTGTTCTGTAACTTCTTAACAACAGTATCACTAATAATTGCCGTTGTGCGCTATTTATATATTGTATCTGCGCAAGGACGGCGTAACAATAATGAAACTGTCGTTAAAAGTTACAGAATAAATTTAAAGCGACGGAGATGACGAAATCACCAGTCGCGTTATTTTCACGCGACCGGAAAACGTGAAAATTATTAATACATATAACTGTATATAATATATAATTATCATGACGGATAACTCTCGCGACATGTCGGAGACGTACGCGCGTTTTTCATTATACGACGGGGAACGTTCCGCGACGAAAATCTAAAGGAAAGAAAAAAGAAAGAATAAGAAACGACCCTACAATGACGCGGTATTTACTTCGGAGGGGAACATCTCGAAGCAAAGTCCAAGATGTATCTCATCACATAGTACGATGGTCGCAATAGCGATGACTTGGAAGATTTAATCTCAGTATAACAATTCGTTGAGAAGAAATTCGTATTGCTTCGAACAGTTTTTCGGCCGGATTTATTTTCCTTTCGCGTAATGCGGAAGGACAGCCGGAAGTGCGCATTTATCATTTTCGATTCGTCACGCATCAATTTTTAATGCTTCGGTATCGCGACCGGCAATTTTGTATTTGAGGATATTTTCCCGTAATTGTGAGCGTTTACCTGGGCGATTAGGAGAAAAACACTTATAAATTGTCACTCGGCTGACTAAATGCTCGTTCGAACCGTGTATGCCAGATAGCATTGGAATATTTTATGAATATTCTATTTTTATTCATTATGAAAATTTATATACTCATAAAACGTACTGAAACACCATGTGTATTTACATATTGTATGTTCTTAATATATTCGAATATTAGTACTACTATAAATATTTTATAAATGAGCATGAGATATTTCTCATCGAATGTTGTAGCAAGCAAGTGTATGGGCAGATTTAATGGGCTTCCGGAACTAAAAACGCACGAAGATCTCAGTTTCCAATTAAGTACGTATGTCACATACGTACTTATATACAGAGAAGACCGGAACTAGAAATCACACTTTTACGTTCGAATTAAAATAAAAAAATACATACGATATTTCATAGTATTGTATACATTTTTATGTAGCTGTAAGCCTTTAAAAAAAATTAGTATCTTAGCGAAGTCGTAAGACGAATTGAGGTAAACAAAAGAGTCATCTACTATTTTGCAGACAACACATAAAATTTCGAGTTATTAATGATTGAAAATGGCACGGGGGCTTCTTTAATTAATAATTCTAAAGTTCGCGTGTTATTTATAAAACGTTACTTATAAAATGGTAAAGGAATGTTTTGTTCATAATTTACAGATATATGATAGTTGATGTACGTAGCGATAGGTTCAAAGTTCGAAGTCCATGATTCAATATACTGATATCCGTCGCAATGTAACAAAGCTTTTTTATGTGTGTAAAAATGTTATCAAGCAACGTTGTACTGATCTCCTTAACTGACTTTCTTAATCCCGGATTAGTTATCACGTGTCATATAGAGGATTTACATCTTCTCTTCAAATGTTTTTTTTTAATGTATTATTAAATATTTTTTTAAATATATATTATTAATATTTCTTTAATACATTATTAATAATATCACGCAGTCAAGGTGCATTTTTATCTCTATCTGTTTTTCGCGCTTCCGAATGGCCGAAAAAATTCCACTAAAATCCACCTAAAACCCTTATATATCTATGAACATAATTTCCCAATTAATATAACCGGATAACTTTGGCTTTAATAAGATTCGGCAATTCATGTGTATGCTTTCGTTCATAAGCTGTGCAAAACCTACCTCGCTTAATTCATCAACTGACCTCGATCATTTCTAATAAAAGAAATTATATTTCCAAACAATGTTATAATAATGGTTAAATTAAATACAGGAGAAATTAGAATTGCAATATTTCTCAATATGCATATAGGGACCGATAATCTCACTAGCAATGGTACAATATAAACAGAAACAGGAAAAAATTTATTTACTACGTCTAATTCTATAAAAAAAAATTCATAAGTACTACATGCAATGAGTTAACCACGAGTTGTCTCGTACACCCAACTAACGTGATATCATTACACCAACTTATACGCGAGAATAATATAAACTTTGTGACAACTTTCTGACTGACCCGTATGACCCGTATGACCCGTATGACTTCTCGCCGCGGTTTCTTTTATGCTCACCTAGGTCTATTAGATCTGCATTGCAGATACATAATAAACGAACTTAACGACTGTTCTAAGAAACGTTTTTTTCTATTATGAATATATGAATCTCTATTTACAATATTCTATGTATATTCATAGAACATTCAATTCACATGAATATTCTGGAATTAAGAACATTTGTACGGCATAAAAATATTCATTTAATATTTTGTGCTATCTGGATATGACGTGCGACGAGATTCGAGTGCGTTTTGAAATTTTATTAGAGTTCAAATTAAGTATAAATTTCGAGTTGAAATATGCATGCGCGAATCATACATGGAAGAGAATAACGTTGTGCGTTAGCTTAGGACGATCAACAGATAACGTTCGATGACAATATGATTTCGTAAGGAAGAGCTGAATGAATTTACAATATTAACACCAATTAACTTGATTGTAATCTATTTGTCTTTTAATTTTCTTTTTATATATAGTAAGAGAAGGTAACAATCATGAGTGTAACCAGAGAATGCTTGCCCACCTTTTTAAGCCTAAATTTTTGCCTAATTTTGCTTAAATTTTGGCAAGGAAGAGAAAATTAAATTACGAAAATCATGAAAGTAAAGAAATATAACCGATATATTACAATCTACGTTCTGCGAAAAAGTTACATTACATATTCTGTTATTAAAAATTAAAAACTAATGACAAAGTATTAGCAATGCTTTATGAAAATGAACGTAATGAAGATTTTGCCAATTTTACTACTATTCCTTGGCCCGATCCTGCACAACGAGCGCCATTGAAAAGTCTTTTAGTACATTGCAAAAATTGAAAACTTGGTTCAGGTGAATAATGTCAGAAATTACTAATGTATTCCAAGTGTACACAGTGTACACAAGTGTACACAGAGAAATGGTGCTCGCGAAAAATACTGAAAAAGTTCACTGAAGATTCGCCTCGATTAGCAGAAATCCAGTCATGTGACATTCACATTGAGAAGAGCTGATAAAGACAAATATGTATATATAAATGATAAGAAAATACCACACAGCGACTCCGCTAAGTATGTATCTTGATGCTCGACTTACGTGGGAGCAACATGAGCGGAAAAAAGTTGAGCAAATTTAAATTTAATTTAAATTTAAAACTTGATAACGCCTTAAAACTTGTGTCGGTTAATAGGACGTGGATCAAAACTAGATCTTAATTGTAAAAGATTGCTTTATTTAATGGTTATCAGATCAATATGGACATATTGAATCTAACTGTAGGGATGTACTAAAGATTTTAACCGCTTAATAATCCAACGTTTCCAAAATGGTATAATTCGTACAATTACAAACACAAGATGGTAGCAGCGTAACGAAAACTTATAAAGAGATCTGGACCTGAAGTACGTAAACGAAATTATAAAGGACTTTGCAAAATCACATGAAAGAAGACTAAATAATCATATAAATATTGAAGCCATACAACTTTTTAACAATGAGGACGACATGAGAAGACTTAAGCTAATAAACTACTCGATCTTATCGTGAAATTACACAAGTCATTATTAATCATTACACATCATTACACAAGTCATTATTAATCATTACACATCATTACACAAGTCATAATTAATCATTGTCAGCGGTAATACTTATTTGAACAATAGCTTAAGATTGTAATAAACGTTATTAAAAAAAAAAACTGAAGATCTGCGAAGACTAGTTTTAATTTAAATATATTATTCAATTTTGCGTGAAGATAAATTTATTACCCTTCTCCCTTCCCCCTTTAACTAAAATCCTGCCTACGCCCATGGTAACAATTGAGACCAATCAAGTAATACAATTCACGATAAATTCTATATATTATCTTAGAGAGATGCATTTAAAAATATAAGTTGTATAGAATTATACATAACAACTAATGAAAGTATGAATCTTGTCATAACATGAAACGTGAAACGAAGATAGAAATAATTTCCTCTTATGGGAATTACACAATGAAGTTTTAATCATAATATAATCAAATATTTGAACGTGAAAACCTGTTTTTAAATTTCAATTATATTTCTGTCTCTCTCTCTCTCTCTTTCTCTCTCTCTCTCTCTCTCTCTCCTCCTCCTCCTCACTTTATCTCCGTCAAAATATGTTGGAGAAGTCGTAAATAGTTACGCCCATGATATTTTACCCGCGAATGTTTTTCCAACGATTAAGTGGCAATTTATATCTTTACTTAATAAATATTCGGTGAATAATAATATGACGTACTTTGACCATTCATCGCCTGACATCGTTACATATATCTATAATAGAAGTGTATGATTTACAAGCATGTATCACAACGAAAGTTTACCCATTCTCATATTCATCAGGTTGTCATAAGTTATCGGTTTCATGACCTCACTGATGCAAAATAGCATAAAACAAAAATATATATGTATATATATTTGTACTGAGTGTCTGCACACTCCTTTGCATTTCTACACGAACATTTCGTGCCGAATATTAAAATTTTTGAGGGCGAGACTACAACACCAGACATACCATCATATGATTACGTCGATAGATTAATTCGAGGGCAGTCCGATAAGTACTTAGCCTACAAAAGAAAAACGAAAATTTTGGAAAAGTGGCGATTTATTTCTCAACATAGTCTCCTTTTAGCTCGATACACTTGACCCAGCGATGCTCCAACTTCTTTAACCCATCTGAAAAATACGTTTTCTCGAAGTCTGCAAAGTAGGCCTCCGTGGCGGCGATGACCTCCTCATTTGGCCAAATTGGTCGAATTGGACTACGAACTGCTGCCCCATCCACCGTATTCTCCAGATTTGGCCCCATGCGACTTTTTTTTGTTTCCAAACTTGAAAAAGTCATTTGCCGGGCAGAAATTTGAGTCGAATGAGGAGGTCATCGCCGCCACGGAGGCCTTTGCAGACTTCGAGAAAACGTATTTTTCAGATGGGTTAAAGAAGTTGGAGCATCGCTGGGTCAAGTGTATCGAGCTAAAAGGAGACTATGTTGAGAAATAAATCGCACTTTTCCAAAATTTTCGTTTTTCTTTTGTAGGCTAAGTACTTATCGGACCGCCCTCGTACAGCAATTAAACATTCGCTCTACATTTCGAGATATTTAATTTTTATTTAATTTACTGTTTATTTATATTGTAATACTGTTTTATTTAATGTTTATTTAATGTTTATTTAATTGTTTATTTAATTCTTAATTTAACGTTTATTTAATTTCTTAATTCGTGTGAGAGATTTTGAGAAAAATGTGTTCGAACAAGTTTTTAATTAAATATCACGTTATTAGGTATATTTATTTAAGACAAAATAAGCTTAAGTTTAGTGCGATAATAAATTAAACGCGCGACTGATTCGCACGTTGCGACTTTAATTGATACGACAGTTGCCTGAGCTCAAGTTAAGATGAAAATCTCAAAAACGTAGAACATCGAGATCTGTTCTTTTTAGCTGAATTGGTTGCACTAATTCAAGAGATTTATGTACACTGAAGCATGAAAATCTCGTGCGTATACTTCATACGCTTCAACGCGTATGTATATTTATTGAACTAGTGCAGCCAATTCAGCCAAAAAGAACGGACTAATTAATAGTTTTTAATTAAGGCATTATTTCAAGCTGATGAATTAGTGGGATGAAAGTTCGCGCGCTCAGATATGGTACAACGTACAACAGTAAAAGTATTCTAGTTAAAATAATAAAAATTCCTTAAAATAATAAAGATATTTTTGTATTGTAAAACACAAATGATCGAGTAATTTCGTCTTTATTTGAACTCAGAAGAAACTGTTGTATCATTTAGTCGAGATACATATATATAGTTGCGAAAAAATATATAGGGTGTCCAGCACAAAGATGTTACAACATCCGTTATATATTTATACTTTAAATCAATGTGAACAAAAGAGCTCTCTATCATTTTGCAAACAATACGCAAAATTTCGAGTTATTAATTATTAAGAATGGCCATGTATAGAGGTTTACGTAAATTTAATTGATTTATTTAATTAATGACTAAAAAATTTGTGTGTTATTTGCAAAATGGTGTTACGTCTTGGGTGTGTCCCGGAAACTATGAATTTCTCTTTTTAATTATATGATTGGGAAACAGACGAATTTCGGGCTAGCACTACTGTAACAAAGATAAGAGAACATTGACCGCCGTTAAACGCACCGTATGATTCTCCAGGTGTTATCATTCATTCCAACTTCATGTAAGGTATGTAGTTTATTTAAATCCTGGGTACCCCGGGGACGACAGATTCGTCTTTTATCTAGCTACCTCTACGTTAGGCACGTATGTACCCATACTGGGTATCAATAGTAACGGATTCCTCCTCTTATGATTATAAAACTAACAAATTCGATCAAGCGGTTTATGAAAAGATACGAGTACACGCTGCCCACACATGTCATAAGGCTTCCGATGGGGCTGCGATCTATCCACCCTTGTATAACAAGGGTCCTCCTATGCGATTAGGTTCTTAGAATTGTTTATATTAATACTAGGAATTTTCCAGAGTAACCGTCTTCCACGCAACCTCCTCTCATTGGTGGACGTCATCCACCATCCCCTGAAATCCTTCCTATATAAGCCTTACCCTTTTTGCCGCGAGCGCAGTTACAATAGTAGTTTTTCTTGCAGTCAGTCAGTCAGTCAGTCAGTGACAGTCACAGTTACAATTACAGTTCAGTCTAATTTAGTTCAGTCCAGACCAGTTCAAGTTCAGTACAGTACAGTCGAGTCCAGTTCAAGTTATAGTTACAATTAGAGTTACAGTCGCAGTCACAGTTGCTGTTCTTAGTGTCTGATCTTAGTTCAGTCTTCAGCAGTCCACAACCATAGTCTAGTCCAGCCTTCGTCTTCGTCTTCATTCGTCCTCGTCAGTCTATTGATTCATCTAAATCGTAAGTCTCCATTTCATATTTAAACATGACTTTTAACCATTTCAATCCAATTTCCAATCCCACTTCATCCCTCAAAACACATACCTGAACTGCGTGATTATTGTTTTCTTTGTATTATATAACGATGTTTTCCTCGCTATACCGATATGTTAAACATTCTTGTTGCGTTATATCCGATTGTATTAAATTAAGTTACACGAATTACCTTTTGCTTAATCTCACTTTAATCTTCATCTTGTATTCGCGTTATTCCAGTAATGCTGATTTATAAAAATTTGTTTAATGTTAACCCACATATTTCATTGTTTAACTTTAGCTAACCCTTTCATCTTTTAAATGTTGCATCTTTTACAATGACTGTTCTTATCAATTTACCACTATTATTAATCCATCCGAGAACCAAATTATATTATTAATAAACAGTTTTATATTCAAAATGCCCTAAATTTAATCAAGTTGTTAAAACTATTTATTCATCTCCTATCAATTACCTAAATATAAATTCCCCTCTCAACACACTCATATGGTCCTATCCCAGGTAAAGAGATTAAGTTCTTTGACCTAAATAAAGGACCACCTAACGTACGTTTTGTGATCGGAGTAAATGGGCCTCTCCGGACCTTGACCTGATCTGCAGACCTACCAGTACGTTTAGGACTCACCAGTGAGCGAGTAAACAATTTTGTTGCGTTCGTCCTCTTTCAGGACGTAACAATGGTAAAAGACTACTTTTGTTCAGAATGGCCTAAATCTGATAAATATATGACATTTGTTGTACATAGATAGATATATATATATATATTTGTTTGTACATAGTTGTACATATATATATATATTTCTTTTACTAACCTTTGGTCTAGAAAATGCAACAGAAATCAAAGATCACTTTTCCATTTCAATATTTATTAATAAATTTTCTGCTTTAGCAAACTTATTTTCTTTTGTTCTAACCATATCAAGGAAAAAAGATGGACTGACATATTTATGCAATTCTAATCAAATATTTATACATTCATATATAAATATAACTGCGGTTTACGTGAAACTGCAACTTAAATTTTTACGATTGCTTCGTTTTACGATTCATTCATTTAAATATATTATAATTCATATAGATAACTAAAAATTGTGCAAAAATTATTTTCGCCGGTCGATTTTTATCGTTGTAGAACTTTGTAGTTGCAAGTTAAATTATGTTGAAATTTAAAATTCAACAGCTTAGATAATTATCCTTGTATGCACGTGTGTGCGCTTACAACCATTGTTACTTAATTATTTGTAACTGATATTCTTTCTTTAGCGAAAATGTCCGCGTCTCAGCCCACAGAATACGGACTCGTGAATGGGCTTATGAAGGACAGCAAGGTACGTTGAACGCATGAATAAACATATGATCAATAATTGATCGTATTACAAGCGTATTTGAAAGGAGTTATTAATTATTAAGTTATTGATTATTAATTATTTATGTAAATTTAATTGATTTATTTAATTAATGACTAAAAAATCTGCATGTTATTTGCAAAGTAGTAAAGAAGTTGAGAGACAGAGAGGATAAGTTGTATAATAAATTTTGTCAGCGATGAAAAGTAAGCGACCAAAAGTTGCGCAGAAATGCGGTTTATTTCCATCGGTCGAGTTTGTCGTCGTAAAAGTTTAAAGTTCAATTATGTGCGAAATTGAAAACTCAGCAACTTGTTTCTTAATTTTTTATTTATTTTTATTCTCAATATCAATGCGTAATAATACCCGTTAGAATGCCCGTTTAGTAATGTGCAGTAAGATACCCATTCGTTTCTTATTCGAAAAGATTGAGAAATCTAAATATTTATCGCGATAACTGCAAATAGCGTCAGCGTCAACACTCTGATATTTAAAGTACCTATAATTTTATTTTCTTTTGCCGTAGAACATGCATCAGTCAATCAGATACGCAATACCCAGCGAAACTGGACTCGATGGTAATTTTATTCAATCGTATTCTACTAGATGTTATTTTATATTTCTGCAATGATTAACATTCTTGCTTTATGTTGTTTACTCTACGTTTTTTACGTTTTTTATGTAATTTACGTTATTAGAGCTGTATTAGCATTACCTGTAACTGTATCCTCTATCAAGCTACATAAATAATATATTTATTTATAATAATATATTTCAAACCAGTAATTGCACACACGTTCTCTTTGATATCAATTAAGGATTAATCGTCGCGGTGATTCATCCTTACAGCACGGAAGCTTGCAGTTACACGCTCTGATTTTAACGAATAAGCTGAATAAACTCTACGAAGATATACAGGCATGAAAATAAGAAGAAGAAAAAGTAAAGTTAGACTGAATATACGCAGTAAAAAATTTTGCGTTAAATTCAACACATTTCACATGTCCCAAACGGTCTACTCAAATTTTTGTGTTAACTTAACACAAAGTGATTATGTTGAAAAGTAACATAAATGTTACGTCAAGGACATATTAATTTTGTGAATATTACAATGTTTCAGTGTAATGTTTATACAATTCATGTTCCTGTAGCCTACCTCTGCTGTGGAGGTTCTTCTCTCTTCTTCCTCCCTCGAAAAATGTGATTCTTCAGATTCTCACGAATTGTCTTCTTATGCGTCTCGATCGTTCGCAGGACCCGATCAGGTGCTGCCTTCGGACGTAGACACAACATGCGACGCGAAAGGCAGGGTGCGAATCAAGCTGGACGGCAGCAATCCGTACATGACGATGTCAATACCCGGCATTTTCTCCAGAACAGCGCAGCGCTATCCGGATCACATCGCGATGGTGTCCTCTCCCGGTCCCGATGGCAAAAGAACCACGTATACTTATCGGTACGTGCTGTGCGACATCCTCATAGAAAAGTATTATCGCCTATGATAAATTGATCAGTGATAAATTACTTAACGAATAAACTCTACGAAGGTATACAGGCAAGAAAATAAGAAGAAGAAAAAGTAAAGTTAGAGTAAATATACACAGTAAAAATTTAGCGTTAAATTCAGTTGCCCGGTAATTTTTTATTCGTACGAATAATAAAATTACTGAGCAACAATTTATCATAGGCAGTAATACTTTCCTGTAAGGGCGGTCGAGATAATTGACTTTCAACCAACGACCTCTCTTATTTTCCACGTTATCCAAGTGATAAGCCGGCACGAACACGATAGTAGTTTGGCTTTTCAACTACGGTTTCCTCTTCCTCGAAATCTTTCACGAGTGTCCTATATCAGCACGACTGCTGAAGATTAGAAGCAGATCCAACGATATGTTACGCCAAGAGCTGATCTTCTACGTATATGTCGCCTTGAATACCTGTAATGAAATAGGAAATAAGGGAATATAAAAAATTTTATAAAAAATGGCCTGCACTGCGAGCATAACTTGACGCAAACGTGTGAAGCGAATTAACATCTCATTGTTAACCACAAGATTTTACGTAAGCTATATTTGCATATATTTTCATAGTCAGCAGATTAAAGTGTAATGTATTTTTCGTAAGTTTGTCAACGTATTTTATTTTTTATTTTTTTATTTTATTATTTTTATATCCAATAGAAAAATATATCTTCTGAGAATTATTAAAAAAATATCTGGTCTTATACTTAGTTCTAGAAGAGTTCCACAACAGTTACTGAGATATGTTTGAACGGGAGTAGCGGCCTTTAAATATTTTTAAATAATTTTTGAACCCCTTTTGTAGTATCATAGATGATGTACCGTCCGAAAAAAAAAAAAATCGTTTTTCTTTCAAAAGTATGTTTCACCCCTGAAAGTGCGTTAAATACTATAACATAAACATATAAAAAATACGTGTTCCCTGTTTTTGGCCTAAATTTCAACATTTATCATTATATTATTTATTATTTTTATTATTATATCTTATTACTATACATTTATTATTATATTATTTATTATAAGTGCATAAAATTCGAAAAGAAATATTTCCATGTGTTTTCTTGTTAGATAGCAAATTGAGCATAGATAGCAAATGCATTAGATAGCAAATGAGCGTTAGCAACTTAGTAATAGTTTAATAATTCATCAGTTATTTGTTATAACGAATGCCGCAATATCGCGGCAATTTTTATTGCAGGGAATACGAGCAGTCCGTGCGAACCGTCGCCAAGGCGTTTTTGAAATTGGGCTTGGAGCGATACCGCAGTGTCTGTATATTAGGATTCAATTCTCCACAATGGTTCATTGCCGATCTCGCGGCCATATACGCTGGGTAAAGAATTTTAACATTTGTTCCGTATTCAAATAAATATCATGTGCAGTGTGCGGGATCCGACGAACGAAGGACGTTTCTTTGTCTAGATGGCGGCAAACATTTTTTAATTCCCCATTAAAATATTCTTCAATAATTTTCTACTTAGAGTGACACGGTGATTCGCATTTATTCGTGCAAGATTTGCACGGAGAAAATATAGTATTATTATTACCTACATTATTTTACGTTCAAACACAGCTTAATGATATTCAATTAATATTCAATTTTCAAGTCAGCACTGCGTCTTTCACGGACTTGCATTCGACGTTTCGTGAATGTTTTCGTTCACTTCTTCAGGGTGAGAAACGACCCTCGAAACTGTTCAAAATTAATTGAATGTTCACCCAAGCAGCGAAAGTCTAAAATATCAGTTTACGATGATATTATTTTTAATTTTGTTTTTAGTGGATTTGCCGCAGGGATTTACACTACAAATTCCCCGGAGGCATGCCAATACTGTTTAGAGCACGGTCAAGCGAATATCGTAGTCGTTGAGGATGAAAAGCAGCTGGCAAAGATCTTGAAGATAAAAAGCAACTTACCGAACTTGAAGGCGATCATTCAATACGAGGGCACACCTACAGAGAAAGATATTTTGAGCGTGCGTAAATAACAATCACCATCCGATAATGTTTATTCGACGAGGGAGAGGGATACACAACTTATTTATTTTCTTATTAAATTATTTATTTAATTATTTTCCCAGTGGGATGAGCTATTGGAAATAGGGAGGAAGGAATCGGACGAGAAATTATTGTCTGTTTTAAAAACGATCGGTGTAAACGAATGTTGTATTCTGGTGTACACGGTATGTTAAGATTACTGAAATTCATCACGCCAGCCGTCCGATGCATCGTTAGCTCAATTTGCAACTATCTTTTTAGTCAGGAACAGTCGGAAATCCGAAAGCGGTGATGTTGAGCCATGACAACATCCTGTATATTTCGAGATGTCTGTGTGAAACCTTAGAAATAATTGAGAAAACCGAGATCATGGTCAGCTATTTGCCGTTATCTCACATCGCAGCTCAGGTGAGTTGTCGTCGAGTGAAGTGACAGTTTTATGTTCACATTTCGCTAGATAAAAGTATCTTGTTTTGCATTCGAAAGTAATCGCCGGCGGAAAATCTCTCGCGTTCGTGATTCGCTCGTATATATATATATATATATACTCGTATATATATCAAGCGTTGCTTCATTAATTTCAGATATGCGATATTATTCTGGGCGTATGTATGGCGAGCACGACTTATTTCGCGGACAAGAATGCGCTGAAAGGTTCGTTACTGAAGACATTACTCGTGGCGCAACCGACCATTTTTTTGGGGGTACCCAGAATATGGGAGAAGTTCTATGAGAAGATGCTGGAGAAGGCGCGCGGTAACAGTGCTGTAAAAACTTGGATCGCCAAATGGGCGAAAGCTCAGGGGTTCTATTACCACACGAACAAGATGAACGGGGTGGATTACAAGCATTGGGGCTACATATTCGCCAAGTGGCTTGTGTTCGACAAAGTGAAGGAGGCATTGGGCCTGAATAAATGCCGCTTCTTCATTAGCGCGGCGGCGCCCATTAGTATCGACATTAAAAATTATTTCTTGAGTTTGGATATGCCGGTGATGGAAGTATTCGGAATGTCTGAATGTGGCGGTCCTCATACAATTACCGATCCTAAGAATTACACGTAAGTCGTGCCTACTTAGGCCTGTCGTATTTATTACGCTTACGCTAAGGTATATCACCCCATCCCCTCTCGTTAAAGTCGCCCTTAAAATCTATTCCCGGAAAAAAATGATTACATATGATTATATATAATTATATAAAATCATATGTAACTTTTGCCTATATATATGATTGCATATATGATCATACATGTCCATACGGAAAAAAATGATGTATCGTTGAATTGAATGTAGATATTATGTTAGAAGTGCAAATAGCCAGAAATTTATTTCGATTGTATTTGCAAACAACGGTACTTTTTCGTTGTGGGCATATATATGATTATATAGTCATATATGGGCAAATCTCATGATCTTTTTTCTCTCCCTGGGCCCCTCACGACAACATGTTGCGTTGTTCTCGGTTTTAGCTTTCGGGGCGTTGGAATAACTTTAAACGGAGTCTATACAAAATTAGACAATATAGACGAGCATGGTGAGGGAGAGATCTGTATAGCTGGACGGCATGTGTTTATGGGTTACTTGAATGCGCCAGAAAAAACCGCGGAAACCAAAGACAAAGACGGATGGTTGCATAGCGGTGATCTTGGTAAACTGGATTCAAAAGGGAATTTGTACGTCACCGGTGAGAATTTGTTCTCGTCGTTTATAACGTTGCGCGTTAATCCTTAGCAAACATAAACGAACACTTTTATACTCCCGTATTTTACACATAGAGATGATAGAGATGATGTAACGTCTCTTTACGTGTGCTCTCGCAGGTAGGATAAAAGAGCTTATCATCACAAGCGGTGGAGAAAATATAGCATCGAACAACATAGAGCACGCGATATTGTCAGAATTACCGGCTCTGAGTAATGCCTTGCTAGTCGGAGATAAGAGGAAATACTTAATAGTGCTTGTGACGCTTAAGGTACAACGAAGGAAATATTGAATAACATACGAATGAAATATTGATACTTTATCGAATACGGAAACAAGCGTATTGCATTGTATCTTATCGAGAGTGTATTTCAGTGCGACATGGACACCGAAACTGGGGCACCTTTGGACACCCTGAATCCAGATGTAGTGAATTGGGCGAAATCCATTGGTAGTCAAGCCAAGACAATAACGGACGTTATAAGCTCTCATGATCCGTTGGTACGTTAAATATTTTGATGAAGATATAAATATAATTGTACTTGGTAATATGAATCGATACGAAATAGATACGAAGTGTAACCTAAGGTATAAGAGCTAAAGCTGCCGAGCAGATCAAGTGTTTAATACGAGTCTAAGAAGGGGAAATAAGAATATTTGACGATATTGCAACACAGACTGATTTTTTTCTTCGATTTACGTCAAATCACTACTCTTCGTCCCGACAAGATTTTTCCCGAATTGTTAACTTCAATTAGATTAATTATTGGTAGCTATTATACAACTATTAGTCAGTTTTCTCTTTCTATCAAAAAGACACGTTATAAAATAGATATATACATATATTAGAAAATTGCATATCTTTTTTTTCAGATATATGGAGAAATTGACAAGGCAATCAAGAGAGCTAATGAACATGCTATAAGTAATGCTCAAAAAGTACAAAAATTCGAAATTCTTCCTCATGATTTCTCAATACCAACTGGGGAATTAGGACCCACGTTAAAGCTCAAGAAAAATGTTGTTTTAAAGATGTACGAAGATTTAATAGAGAAAATGTACCAGTGAAATGAATCAATGAATTGCATGTTGACGTAATGATAAAAAAATACGAATTATTAACAAAAATTCATTACAAGCACAACTGAATTGAAAAGCCAACCAAATTGTATCTACCAAAGTTAGACGTTTGACAAGCAGATTGAAAAGATATGAAATTATAAACATATATATTATTTATAAAAATATTTTTTAATATAAGACACGCTGATGTTTTATCAGCGTCTTTTTGGAAATCGAAATTTAAAAAGTTAACAAAGCTCAATGTTTTTTATATTTATAAATTTAGTTATTTTATGGCAAGTGGAGTCGTATATTTCATCCTATAAAGATACGGGGAACATCTGCGTTAACAACTAATAATTCAAATATATTGAACAATAATTATATAATTATAATATAATATTAACACGCTCACTATCAGTCATACAATGTAATAGCTGTAATTTTTCTGCCTATGTCCTTGTAAACAATGTTTTACACAATCACTTTAAAAGAAAGGAAATAAAATTGCCTGTGAAAAAGATTCTCTAGATAAACCATGGTAGCGAGCATATTAAAATGAAATTGATTGTCAATAAATTTTGCAGCTTTTTCAATTAAGTATGATAGAAGCGTGTATAGACACAAAAAGAAAATGCTAAAAATGATAAAAAATAAAGATAGAAGTACCTATTTAATGTTAATTATGTATTAATATTCCCTAAGATGATTACGGTGAATACTTGTATATATATTGTAAGTAAAAGTATCAATTTGTGTAATATTGTAAAATTGGAAGGTAAGAATAAAAAGGGCCAAAAATATATCTTAAATGTAATGTATATATTACTAAATATAGTTTACACAATAAGCAAACCTGCAGTTACATTTTAAATTATTATGTTCATTCATTCATCCTACATACTACAGATTCTCGTACAGTAAACATGACTTTTTTCATAAGAAAATAGTTTTACTAAGCGCATCACAGCAGCTTTCGAGAGAGAAATGCAGATCTGTATATTTCTTTATGCTCAATCTCTCTTATCTTATGTATTGAACTTATATGTCGAATTACACATTCAGATTATCATGCTTATACTTAATCAAATGAAACGTTCCGGCGTTATTAGATAATTATCCTTATCACTAAAAGTCACTTTCCAAAATTTCCCAAAATTAATAATGCCTCAAATATTAATTTTTACATGTATGCATCTAAGATGTGTATTTATTGCTAGCTAACAATACAATCCGAATACATTAATAATTCTTAGATTTTCTCATCATTTTCTGCAAATCAAAAGATATTGATGTACGTTTAAAATATGAATGTCTGATTGGATTATAAGAGAATGCAATAGTATATAAAAATTATTAAATTTTCAAGCAAGAATAAATTGCAAAGCTCAGACATCACATTGTGGCACATACATAGAAATCACTATTTTTAATAATATTAGATATTTTCCTTGGTAAGGAGCTAGAAAATAATTGGTTTGCTAAAAATACAAGATTTTTACGATACTATATCTTTTACACATCTGTAAAAAAAAAAAAACAACCAAACACAGAGTCAAACTTCTGATTGTATATGATTGTACCATATTATTCCGGCATCTAAATGAAACACTAATTAACAAAATGTAAAAGAATGACAGAACATCTTATGAAGCAGTCGATGTATTAAATTTTTGTTGGATGATGGATGTTTTTCGCTGTGGTACCGTTTCTGGTGTTGGTATAGCATCTCCTGTTGGCAAAACACCAGCTGGCTTTGGTTTGGCTGTAGATTTTTGTTTTGCCATTTGATAATCCCCAGAATCAAAGTACTTTTGCTGAAAGAGTATTTGAGATCTATTATCTCCATAAATTTCAACCTCAGGAAAAAAAAGAACGCGAATACCTTTTTTTTGTGATATACTACAGTATTACAGTTCTGTATAATAAAGACAATATATTTACCCCTTTAGCTAATCTTTTCTGCAGAAATACAGAATGACCACCGAATGGCCGGCCAGCTGCGTTTGGAAATTTTGCTCTTAATTTTGCTTCTTCTATCTTTTCTATGTCACTCGACGACAACTACAATGTAAAATTAGGTGAAGATCATGTGTACACAATATATAAACAGTCCTGTACGAGTGATTCTTTTTGCTTACTTATACTCATATATAACACACGATCTGTTTTATTATCAGATTCTGCTCGAGCTTAACCCATAACTGATGTGGCGCAATGAAGATCGCGTAAATCCACTTTAGCAAGTATCGTAGGTTGTCAGAAGCGAATAAAATAATTAAATTCAATATATTTTGATCTTGAAATTAACTTAATTCACACCCGTGCGCACATATTTGTACACATACAATTTCTGCCGTAAAATATGTTTTTTTTTTAGAGCAAATTACAAGATACTTCGACACATTTCGGTAAATACACGATCTTGACAACATTTTGACACGCCACTTAAGGGTTAATCAATCGTCAGCCGACTAATCAGATCAATTTGTATCTTTTACCTCCGTGGTCGGGTTCTGCTCGCTCGTCTGCTCGTCGCTCATCGTTGCGGCTTTTGAAACGCACTGCTCGTCAGTGACCGCTTCTTCCCTCGGACGCGCCACTTAGTACCTTCCGACGAATACTAATTCTAATGCTAACGTATATAACGTACATAAGCTAAGTGAGTGGCGCAATAACGGCGAGGCTGTTGCGCGCAGTTCTTTTCTCTCAATTTAATCTTACTTCCGGGGTCGGGGAATTGATTTTCCGTTGCGTTTCAGCCGACGCGATGACGCGGGACGATCGGCCACATCGAGAGAATTGTCAATGAAATTGCTTTCGAATGCACACCATCCAAACAGGCGAGCGCGTCGCATGCATGGGGTCATATGTTCCCAGATGGCTGTTACCGAGCTCGTGCGGTGAGTTTCCACCGCATCTTTCTGCACCTCACCACGCTACACTCTCTACACTCGGTGTGAAGTCGGGCGGTGGTGGAAAAGGGAGGTAAGATAACGGCTCCATTTGCACGGGCGTGTACGCGCGTTTGTGTTGGCCCGCAATAGCCATTTTACACCTTAAGAAATTGACCAATCACAGTCGAATGTGAAGAGAATAATTAACTGAGCTGGTCTTTCTGCCGAGTCCAGCTATTATGTTTATAACTTGTTCCACATCGCGCCAAAGTGTGATCAAGTTTTCCATCTAGCTATTGAATTAGCGACGATGATGACACCAGCTGGTCTTTGACTCTGGCTGATACATTCAAAGCGGTCGGTGGCGTGTGATGGCCGTAATTTATCGCGTGCATGCAACGAGGACGACACAATCCAAAGGAATTCGATCAGCCGTAGAACGAGTGTAACACTGACATGAACACTTTAATCCTAACGAAAATGATGACCGGCCGCGGAGTTGTTCGACGTGCGTGTCACCGAGTATTACTTCACGTCCTATTATAGATTAGCATGGTTTTGTAATAACTTGTAACCCACCTTCGTTATAGATAATGCCTCAGCTTAACGTTACATTTACATAACACGTGTGTGTGTCATGATAAAATTAATGCGCCCACACTTTCGAACATTGACGGATACTTTGTCACTTTTTTCTTTTAATTTCTTCATCGATGCGTTGTTAGGATCGAGTCACATTGTAAGAGGCGCGATGTAATCGCAGGTTATGTTGCGCTAGATTGTTCGGGAATTTTCCATCAGCACAATCGATCTTTCGATTCGAAATATACGAATGTTATTCTGTTATTTTACGATCGTACGTTAATGATCGTGTAACAATGACTTTCTAATCACAGTGTTAGTCTACGAAAATACAAACCCGTATTTATCATTCAAATTAATTTTCAATTTGCAACGTTCGATTTATGTGTTATATAAAAGTTTTTTTTGTTATTTCTATATTTTTAGTATATGATGCTACATGTTTATTTAGCGACTAAAAATTTCTGTTTCAGGATACTCCCCGTTTAAATCATGGTACAGTACTAACCATACAATGAACGGTGTACCTATAATTTGTACAGATTTATATGATCCAAAGAGACTACTGCTGGAGCCTACATTTTCGCCAATGTACATTAATAACACAACATGCCTTCCCATTCGTACATTTTATTTAACTTCAAACTGGAAAGGCCAGGAATCATCATCCAAGGTCGAAGAAACAGTGAAGAACATTAAAGAAGAAAAGGAACTGAAGCAAAAAATGGTGGATGGTATTGTAAAAGATGTCGACCCATCAAAGAAAGCTATTGTCAAAGCCTCAATATGGCAAAGAATCAAGAGCGAGATATTGCACTATTATCACGGATTTCGACTGCTGGGACTCGATATGAAAATCTCAGCAAAGTTAATATGGAGAATTTTGCATGGCAAGGAGCTCAGCAGAAGAGAACATAATCTGGTGAGTTGCAATTGTTACTTAAATCTGATGTATCACATCAGCAGTAAAACTCGCTAATCAATTATTTATTCTAAACAGCTGATAAAGACAACTGGAGATATGTTCAGGTTGATTCCTTTCTCTGTTTTCATCATTGTTCCATTTATGGAATTTTTACTTCCTGTGGCGATTAAATTATTCCCTGGCATGTTACCCTCCACCTTCCAAACGGCAACTGAAAAGGAAGACAAACTTAAACAGGCTCTAAAGGTACGAGTTTCGTTCACAATGCTGCTCAATAGTTTGGTAAAGAATTCGAGGCAAACGTTAATCCAAATACTCTATATATGCAGGTCAAGATAGAAATGGCCAAGTTTTTGCAAAAAACGTTGGACGAAATGGCGCTGCAATCGTCGGACCACAGATCCGAGAAGGCCAAGGAGTTCGCGGAATTTTTCTATAAAGTGCGAACATCCGGCGCCGTCGCGACCAACGAGGAAATCATGAGGTTCAGCAAGCTTTTCGAGGACGAAATAACTTTGGACTCGCTCTCGCGACCGCAATTAATCGCTCTGTGCAGAGTACTGGATGTACAGACGCTTGGCACTACTAATTTCCTACGATTCCTGCTTAGGATGAGACTGAGAAGTCTTGTCGCAGACGACAAAGTGCGTACACCTTTATTTCCTTTGTTGAGATTTCTCGAGATTTCAGATTAAGCTATCAAACCGAACGAGATCCTTTTTTTCTCCCGATAGCTGATCGAAAAGGAAGGAGTCAACACTTTAACCAGAGCCGAGCTGCAACAAGCATGCAGAGCACGCGGTATGCGTGCTTACGGATTGCCGGAGAACCGATTAAAAGATCAGTTGTCACAGTGGTTGGATTTGAGTCTGGAGAAGAAAGTTCCACCTTCTTTACTGTTGTTGTCACGAGCGCTTATGATACCCGAAACGGTGCCTATGTCGGACAAGCTGAAGGCCACTATATCGGCTTTGCCCGATGCGGTGGTGGCTCGTACGAAGGGTGCTATTGGAGAGAAGGAGGGTAAAATGGATCACAGGACGAATATTGAGATCATAAAAATGGAGGAGCGTAAGATCGAGGAGGAGAGGAAGGAGATGAAAGAAACGGAGCCGCAGCCGATCGCCTCAGAGCCCAGCGTCAAGAAGGACGAAATTACCACTACGGATGTAAAGGTTCTCGAACAGGCTCTGGACTCGATTGGCAAGGTTAGTGAATTAGACGTTCGTAACGTGTAAATCCTTCGATATCTGTATTAATATGTGTTTGTCGAATATGATCTTACTTTCAGGATAATAAGAATATGGCTGTAGAGAAGGAGGAGATCAAGGAGCTTAAAGAAGAAATGGCCGAGTACCAAGAGGACATTAAAGAACTGGATCAGTTTAAAGCAGAGACGAAGGGCCAAACGGATATAGACGATATTAAAGTATCGAAAGGCGCTAAGAGGTTGTTCAACAAAGTAAATAAGATGATCTCTAAGATGGACGCCGTCCTGTCGGAGCTCGAGCAATCCGAGAAGAAAGTGAAGGAGAGGTTGCAATCGCTGGGTCCTGACGAAAAGAAGGATGCTAAAGACGTCGAGGAATTAGTCAAGATCGACGAGTTAGTCGCGGCCATCAAGCAAATCCAAAATGTGCCCGATGAACATCGGCTAAAACGCATAGCGGAAATTTTAGGAAAAATTGACGATGATCAGGACGGTGCAATAAAAATAGAAGATGTCTTAAAGGTACGAATGATACTAACTTTAGCTTTTCCCAACTACAATAAATATGCGAAAGCACGCATGATCTCATAGATACATTGCACAACTTTCTCTCATTACGTTAATAATACACTTACATTCTAATTATGTTAATTACACGTGATGGAATTCTTGCAGGTTGTAGAATTAATAGGTAAAGAAGATATTAAATTAAGCAAAGAACAAGTGGACGAATTAATAGAGTTAATGGATAAGGAGGAAGAATTGTTAGTGGAGGAGCAAATGCAGAAGTCGTTGCAGAAGGATTCCGAGGAACAGGAGAACATGAAAGGCACGCACAGATCCACGGTGCCCGCTACGCCGGTGACGACCGAGCCGGGATTTGGAAAAGAGGAACTGGCGGACGATGCCGTTAGGGAGTCCAGCACACCCTACACAAGTTCGTCCATCGAGGAGGAGAAGCAGAAATCGGCTGCCATTCTCAAAAGCAATTCCAAATCTGACGAGGTGAAGAATCCACCGCTTAGACCGAATGTTCCACCGACACCGAAGAAGGCAGAAGGTTCCAAACAGCTATGATTAGCGCACAATGGAAGATAGAAATAGTATATTCAATTATCGGAGCAATATTTTTACCGAAATCTAACAGCATAAAGTTTTGGTATGGATCTTCGTCTCTATGTTGTATCCCGCACATGTTCTCTTTTCTTTTTCTCTTTTCCATGTCTTAAAAAAAAATAACTTTCAGACATTATTTGCTGCAATTAAAGGATGCATCGTTGTTAGGGTTGAAAGTAAAATTTTTTTATATTCATGTGAAGACATCTCGTTGACATAATTGGTCATCGCTGAGATATAACATTGTGTTGGTATGTTGTACATAAGATGTGAGCGGATATACGTCTGCCTGTGTGTCTGTTGTATATTATATTGAGTCAATAACGAGTTACGTTATTTTGTATTTCGTATTGTAAACAGATACACGCAACCCACATACATACACACACACACATACAACTCCCGAAGTTTCCATTCGAAGACTGTGATGCATTTAACGGCATCATTTGTTACACCGTATCTTTTTGTCAGTAATATGTACTGGTTATGAAGATGTTACCAAATATTCATTCTCCGAAGAATTCATTGTCGATGTTACGCGTAAATTCTTCGCAAGAATGTCTGGAACGTTGTTAACATCGACGATAAATAAACGGAGTGCTGAAAGAAGTGTGTTCGGTCTCTGTTACGATACACAGATTATGAAACTGCAGTGAATCCAGAAGATAATCATTCCATCTGTCTGAACGCCATTCTTGTATATTTGTGATACATTTGACGTACATTGATCGTAACTTGATAACAGATTAGCAATCGTAAATTATGGATTACTTTGCAGCTTCAACTCGTTTCGGACTATTTGGCACGAAAGAGAGAGATATATATATCTATATATAAAAATGTACAGTAATTTATAATTTACCTTATCACTTGCGAAACACACACGCAGACAGGGACATGTTCTACTTCATACACGTACACATATTATTACGTGAAACAAGGATAAAATGTAAAAAATAATTTATATACATGTATGAGTATTATTCGCGCCCTTCCCACGTAGAATGCTAAATTTGCAGAAGGAACTCTATGAAAAATATTTCTACCTGTAATGAGATATATCGGTATTAAGATACCGCATGTACATAAAAATAGCAGGAAATATTTATTGTATATTTGCATTATTCTTAACAATGTTAACCGGGCGAAGACCATTTAAGATGTATTATAAAAATATGAATTGTCAACACAACAATCAGAATTATCTATTTTTTTGCTTCTGTGCGCATGAAAGTCCAAATATATGTAAGAGGTATACGTGTATTATTTAAAAAAATTTTTATAGGACACTGTTTTGAAGGAGAAATAAATTTGTAAAATCAAGCGTCCTAAAAAAAAAATGAAAGTATTTATAAAATTTTATATTGTTGCATATTTTTCTTTTATTTGATCTATTTCCTCCGTTCCGTTGCTTTCTCACGCACTTGCGGAAGAGATAAATTAAAAAGTCTGGACAAAAATTCTTTTACGAACTATCACGAAAATTCATTTTGCGGTAATTTTTTATTTCATACAAAATATTGCAAAACAATGCTATTTGCATCGTGCTAAATATCCGCTGATAAAAGTTACTTGGTTAACAATGAGTCATCATAGATGATGTCATTTTCATACGAATACAAATATAGTAAATGTATTGTTACATAATAAAATCAATGGATTAGATGTACGACCGACTCTTGTACAAATTTATCAGTAATCACATACTGCATTGATACGTGACATATATTACCTTGGAGCCCAGCTTTCAATATTTTTATAATTTTGATGCGATGCAAAGATAACCAGAGATAAAAGAAACCAGTTTCGATAAGATTTGTTTCGATGTTAAAACCGACAAAATAATTTGTTTTACTTTTCATGCCTTTCAATAGTTGGGATCTTCGGAAGTTGAGTAGAAGCAATATAATAGCGCTATTATAAATGGAACAAAATCTATTGATTCTTATTGATTGTTATTTAACGAAACATGTGGGGGGTTTCTCATCAATGTTAAAATATTGAAGTAAATGAATTCGTTTAGACTTTCTCACTGAAAATAATTTAAATATTTAGAAAATATTAACACATGTACATGTTTGTATATATTTGTCTAATAACAAATTATTATTTTTATGTAACGTTATTTTTTCTTAACGAAAAACGTAACATAACTAGTTGATGAATGTATTTCACATCTGAAATTAAATAATGGGCTGGATATACATGAGTGGACAATGGTCGAATGATTAATCAATACATAGAGATTACATAAAAAGGCTTTTAATTTGACAAAATAGCAAACATGTAGAATTGCAAAAATCTATATAGTGGTGCGGATAATGGTACGTAGTATATATAATATGTTTGAATCTAAACGCTGTCGTAAAACTCCTCTAAAGAATCTTGTAATTGTTTGATTGACCTCGTTACATCAACAGTGAACACTGAAAAGGCACAATCAATATCAACAGTACAAAAGTATCAAAATTAAATACGCAGATTTCGCTTCTCCTATAAAAAAGCTTATAAACATATGCGTTTTGTGAGCTTCAATAACCATCTCTGTAACATCTGTACTTCGTTCATTATCTCCAAAGCTGTATGTATTAAAATTTGGTTGCTTCATATAAATGCATAAATGCACCTCATCGAGGTAGAAACTTTTTTTTTTTTAGATGAGCGCGACTTAATTATGGAATCAGTCTCTAATTACAGTCTACTATGTTAGAGATAAAAATTAATTTTTTATTGTTACATCATGATTCGATACTTCTGATGTTTTGATAGTAACGAAAAGTGCTAGACGTTGTTATAAAAAAGGTTTTTGCAATATTTGCAATATTTTGCCGCAAAAATGAGATCGTAATAAATGAAATTTTCTTTTTGTTAAGTCCTCCTTCATTTTGCATTTACGTTTAAAAATGCAAACTTCTATATAAATAAATATACATATATGTATGTATGTATATGTAATATATATATATAAATTTTTTTTTCGTGTACAAGATGCGAACATCTTTCCGCATAATAAAATATAACAACACAATGTAAAAGATTACATCAATAACTATCAATGCGTCACGACTTGAGTTACTACCAAATTCACTCACACGTTTGAGAGATGTCGAACTATTATATATTGTAAAAGGCTGTGTGTAACGAAAATAACTATATAAAGTAAAACTTAGCAATTAAATATATTAAAACTATATGAAACGCCACATATATATAAACAAATATTACTTAATACAAATAATAATAGTTTTCGTGACTTTACAGTGTGTTATGACTCTATTTCAACATAACTCACATAATAGCAGTAGGATGAAAGAAAAGATTAAGGATATTTTATCATATTTATGTCTCCGAAGTTTTTGATCATTCTTAAACAGAATAAAGAGTGCTGAAATCATTGAAGGTTGCAAATAAATAGTGCAAAGAGGTCAACTGAGAATGCAGTCGTTTTATTTCAACATGAATGTAATTACATCATTTACGTAAATATGTATCGGAAAAACGAAACAAATAAAATATTCGCAAAATTCGTAACATTTTAGATCATCTCAAACACATTAACATTATCCATATTTCAGCACTCTGAAGATAAGTTTGCAAGCAATTTCGCATTTAATTTTGGATTATTATAGATGTTACTATGTTAAATTTGTTNATATTTATGTCTCCGAAGTTTTTGATCATTCTTAAACAGAATAAAGAGTGCTGAAATCATTGAAGGTTGCAAATAAATAGTGCAAAGAGGTCAACTGAGAATGCAGTCGTTTTATTTCAACATGAATGTAATTACATCATTTACGTAAATATGTATCGGAAAAACGAAACAAATAAAATATTCGCAAAATTCGTAACATTTTAGATCATCTCAAACACATTAACATTATCCATATTTCAGCACTCTGAAGATAAGTTTGCAAGCAATTTCGCATTTAATTTTGGATTATTATAGATGTTACTATGTTAAATTTGTTTCTTTCTTTTTTAACTCAAGTTACACATAACAGGAATGTATTATATAGTAATATGTGTCGAGAGATAGTAACAATATATTGTTATCGAAATGTTTTAATATTATATAGAAAAAAACATCATGTGTTCTTCGAATATTTTAAATATACGAAATCAGTGGATATATTATATACATATATGTATATATAAATATATATATATATATATATATATATTAGCATAAATTGCATATATCTTAAGTTCGAGTATATTCCTTCTGTACGTAATACAGAAGGCAGGACAAATTAAAAATGTCAACCCACTGTAAAGTGTCAGAAAACTTTCATTTTTAGTATAAATACAATTCTCTTTTCTTACACTTAGCTTTCGATTATAGGAGTCGAACCTTCTTCCGTAACACGAGCTACATATTGTTTTATGTTTGTTATAGCAAGATGCAGCAGTTTGTTTTCTTCTTACGTTCACTCCCATCTCCCTGGTTTTCCTGTGCTTTGCGAGCAGCTATCGCCCGCATTAAATCAAAGAATACCTGCAAGCGTTTCATTTTTATTCATCTTCTGCTTCTTTATATAGAAACTTTTTTAAGTTTGCACATTTATGAACAAGAAACAAAACGCATATTTTTCTTCTTTTCCAACCCACATTGAAACACTATTACCGATTGTATACAGAAAATATTTCCAATCATATTTCATTGTGTTAGTACTTTTCAATCTCATAAAAATGTGTAACTGACGCATGTGATGTATACGAAAAAATTTCGGAACAGTGTCGTTGAAAAGAAAGAAAACAGGAAAGCAAGCATGCTTGCATAAATTGCAATAAGCTTTACAAATGACACGTATACATCGCTTTACACTTATGCAAATACTTGTGAATAAATTATTAAACCGATGTTTGAGTACCTCAAACACAAGTGGCTTGAAGCAACACAAAGAACGAGATATGCAATAAAATATGTGTTTTCTAAGGAAAAAACTCATCTTTATTATATTTTCTTGTCACATAATATAACTGGGTGATCCTTTGATTGTACATTTTTATTGCATATCTGCAATAGTCAGTGATAACCAGAAATTGCATTAGATCCAGTAAACGGTCGACATTCCACGTGTTCTCCACAGATACATAAACAAAATTGCCGAAAGAAGAAACGCCATGGTTTAACACGAAACAGAGAATAACGTAAAAAAAATATAGTGCAAGAAAAAACGGCAAACCTATAGAATAATGCACTTCTTTTTCTTCCTCTTGGCACGGTCTTTACCTCGACCATTGCTCGCCGACTTATCCTCAATCTTGCGTGACCTTATTTCACGCATCAAGTCGAAAAATACCTGCAAATGTGCAACGGATGCTGTCTCAAAGCTTTAAGGCATATAAAATGTGCAATATAAGAAAAAAATGTACGATCGTTTCCTTTACTTGGAAAGTAAGAAAAAAGAACGGTGAGATTGTGCGCATAAGCAATAGCACAACAAATAGAACACGGTGATAAATTTAATAACATATAAATATACATAGACTGCAGAGTTAAGCTTATTTAAATGCGCATCTCATGCAATCGATTCGTATGCTGTAAACATTACATTAAAAACGAAGTGAAAGAGTGGAAAGCAAAAAAAAATATATATATATATAATATGTGAATGCATCCGCCACTTTTTCAGCAGTTTAACTACACAGAGTGTACATGTTTGTAAATGTCTGACAAATAGAATGAATCTGTAATTGGGTATCTAATTCCACATTACACAATAGCGTGTGATCTAACTAAAAAAAAAAAAAAAAAATATTTAATCTTTTGCAAGTTTCTTGTATTGCATTTTTAACAAATTGTCATTTGGAAATATATTATTCAACTAAGAAGTATGCTCTTCTCGTGATGAAAAATATATCGTCTCGTAAAGGATATTAAATGAGAATCTTGTCAAGCAGCACTTTACCTTGTCTACATTTTCTTTTGTTTTGGCGCTTGTTTCTACGTAAGGAACACCCCACTGTTGGGACCTAGCTTGAGCTTCGGCTAGACTAACCTTCCTTTTTTCTTGAAGATCACTCTTATTACCCACTAATAAGAATGGAATGTTTTCATCATTTTTTACCCTGAGAATTTGTTCTCTGCGAGAAACAGATTTTTGTTAATTTGTCATAATAAAGATGTATGGTGATGAACGATCGAATTTTAGCGTGCACATTAATTAATCAGTTGTATTGAACTTTACTCACCTGAACTCTTGCGTAGCCTGGAAGCTGTCATCTTCCGTTATCGAAAATACACAGAGGAATCCTTCTCCGCTGCGAAAGTAATTGTCCCGAATCGCCGCGTAGTCTTCTTGTCCTGCAGTGTCCAAGATATCTATTTGTACCTCTTCGCCGTCTAATACAACTTTTTTCCTGTAGGAGTCTGCTTTTGTAGGTTCGTAATCTTCAACAAACTGGTTTTAACGCCAGAATTAAAATTAAAATCCAAAGAAACAAACCTTGTTCATATAATAATATATATTTTCCTAAAATATGATAACATGATAACTCGAGAAAGAAAAATTAGATACTTGATGAAATTTCAATAATAAGCAGGTGCTTTATCTTATATATAAAAAAATTATTTACCTCATCGTACATAAACTGCAGTGTGAGAGCTGATTTTCCAACACCACCACTGCCAACCATTATTACCTTATGCATTGCTTGAGTGGCTCCTGGTTTCTTCGACATTTTTGCCTTAATCACCTTTAATTAAGATAAAGTAGTCATTAAATGTTCCTTATACCATAAAGATATAGAGCATTCTGAATTAACAGAATTTTGTACTTGTACTTGTGTCTCTAAATATATATAATATTAATTAATAATAATATTATGTATAAATATTATTATTATTACTTATATGTTAATATTAATATTGTACATAATATTAATAAGTAAATTATTATTACAAGAAAATATACGTATCGATAGATAAATAATAAAATAAATAACGATGGAAATATATATAAGGTTACAAGCATACACAATGCCATCTCACTTTTTTTCAAAACAGTACTTTCTCTATGATGATTATCTTAATTAAAGTAGAGCAAAGTTTACAATAGCAGGATGTAGGAATTATATTGTCAGTGTGAGAGATCTAAGACTATGCTCGAGTTATAGTTACATGTGTGTTTTCACTTATTGTGTATTTTACACACCACACACAGAGGATACACCGTGTCTTATACATTTAAATTGGATAGCTCAGAATATCCGTGTATTCTAAACAGCAGGGAAACGCTTTAAACGCCTAGTCCATTATTTATGAGAATTGGATTATCGTATATCTCATAGTCTTTACTCCATTGATCTAAATTCCACACTCTATTTTATGTACACGATAAATAATTAGACATATCATTCGAAAGTTACGAGACATTAAAACTGTGACACAAGTTCAAATGAGAAATCCGATAACGAGACAACAATTCAATATACTTTACGGAATTACGGTTAACAAGTTATCACAATTGATTCCAGTTACACTACCGAACTGTCAACAGAAGCGTTACCGTTATTTCCGCGTAATGGAAATGATGAGGAAAAAATAACATATTTAATCCGACCTGAACTGTAATACCACACCTCGCGATAGATCGTTGTCGATCAGGATTCATCTCGACTCTCGTTCGCCCAGATCAAACACAAAATAGGAAAGGCAGCGCAAAAGAGATAAAAAAAAAATAGACAAACGAATAACGAAGAAAATACACGCTTCGTGTAATCGCTTGTATAACTGTAAGCGACGCTTTAAGTTGCGCTCCTTTCTATTTCCATATCTCGTTTAAGGGGAAGTCCGATATAACGATTGTTATAAATAATTGCGACGCGACACGCTCCCCCCGATTGTATACGGGGAGGTGTGCGTACAATCGCCTCGAGAGGGACCGTCGCGATTATCGAGCGGTGCCGATGTCGCAGGGCGAAGGGAATTGGATAGCCGTGTCGGCGGGGTGTAACATGAGTAACGAAAAAGGCGGTGCCGTATTTCCGAACGACGAAGCGGTGATTCCGCGAAAGGCCGGATGGATGATTGTTCCTCGTTCCGGCGGACATGCGGAAACTAACGAGCGCGGCGTCTCGGCGGAGTCTCGTCACGTCGCTCGGCTACGATAACGGGGAGTCGCGTCGATAAATACCTCGGGAAATCGTGCGAACGTCGAAGCGCCTCGGGAACGTTCCTCGACCAGTCTCTCGCAGCGGTGTCCGCACAGCCGTCACACACGCGTTGGTTTGCACTACTTTCACGCAACCGCTAGTACTGATAGTCAAACGCGGTGTCGTTCCGATCGTTGACTCATCGCACCATTTCTGTCACTAATCGCCACCAGCAGGCGCCCCCGACTGCTGATGGGCGAATACTTACGTCGCGACCGACGTTGCGCTGTCCAATCAGCGCACACTGGCTTCTAGGGGGTGTGGTGATATCCTTCTGTCACCAGAACGCAGCGTGAATTTCTCATTGGTGGGGTTCAGGGTCGAGGCGTGACTAATTATTTGGCGGCCGGTCATTTTTGTGGCCTACTGGCGAAAACTTTACGTGAATCGAGTGATAAAGAGTGACATAACCCTTGTGAGAGAGAAATTTTTGTATGTGTATCACTAATGAAACCAGATGACGTAATAATTCGCAGCATTCTCCTCGTGTTTCTCTCGTCTGAACGTTGACATTGTAACATGATTGCATCATCAAGTAAGAATCCCGAAAATGAGATCGAAGATCCTGTCGAGCAGATGCTAAAGAAGACCGGTTGCATGGAATTGCATTATCAAGTTCAAGTGTGTCTTTAATTGAAATTTAAATCTGTATGGTTTTACCTATGTAAAGAGTTCCATTAGATTTAACATCGGTCGACTTTCTCTCGCTTATGATCTAATAAAGAGAAAATAGGCGTTTCGGAGATCAAGTAATCAAAAAAGAATCCGTTGAAAGCAAATACAAGTCTATTTACTTCCTTTCTTCTTCATTATTTGTATTATGGCTTGTATTTTTCTTCAATACATTCTGTTTTAATTTTACGAATTAAAAACACGAAATTTTTTATCGCACTATACATGCAGGATTCTATGAATCATTTTCAGGAATGTATAGCTGAGCACCAAGATTGGAGAAAATGTCAAGATCAGGTGAAGAAGTTTAAAGAATGTATGGCTGAGCATACAAGAAAACAAGAATTAAGACACAAGTGATAGTTTTATCTTAAAAATGTGGTTGTTAGGAAGATATATCAGATCTCTGATGTCTCCTGTATGGAATGGAGAAAGCTGTAAAATGGTGATAGTAGTCCGGTCAGATTTACCTATGGGAAAAGGCAAGGTTGGTGCTCAATGTGCTCATGCTGCGCTGGAATGCTGCCGTCAGACCTTAAATAACGAAAAGAAGCAGCAAATGTTTCGCTCTTGGTTACAAATTGGACAGCCTAAAATTGTTCTTAAAATACAAAACGAAGAGGAATTGTTGAACCTAGCCGATAAGGCTCAACATGCCGGTCTAATTACCGCTATAATAAAAGATGCCGGTAGGACTCAGTTGATGCCTGGCACAATCACAGTTGTCGGTATAGGACCAGGATCCAATGAAGTTATAGATAGCCTTACGTCAAAATTAAGATTATTATAGTATTCATTTATGCATCAATTGGTATACTTTATAGGTTCTTTTTAATACCAAGATATTCAAACTGGGATGAAAAATTGATAGTATCTGGAATTATCAAGATAAGTTAAAAAAATTTTTTTTTCATACATAAGATAAAAATTTTGTTATTATTGTAAAGATTGTAACGTAAATTTTGAAGTGTGTTAAACATAATCTGTTAAGAAAGCATGCAGTGTTGTGTACATACATAGAAATAAAAATCAATTTTGGGTTGTGTGTAATATAAATTGTATATTTTTCTCTTTAGAGTATTAATTGCGGACGTATGAAAAAATTTGTTTAAATTAGATACATAATCATTATTATAAAGATAATCGAATTTTATGATCCTGGATCGTGCATCCTGGCAGAAAGATCAATTGAATAAGACATTACCACCTAGATGATTCAGTGGCGTAATAATAAGTTTTATTATACTAAAATAATGTCTCCATTGTTGCTAATATTATCGTTCCCATTCATTTGTGAATGGTATCTCAAAATACTTTAAAGACACATATAATCTGCATAAGTAAATTATATAGATACACGCTATACTGCCTTCATATATATCGTAAGCATAATTTATATAACGTTTGAATATATGTGCCTTTGAAAAAATATACTTAAAACTCTAAATACAATTTTGCTAAACACAATTGTCAAGGAAAAATAGACTATACTAAAGCTTGCTTTCTCATTCCGAGAGTGAGGGTGTAGATATTAGAAATATAAATATATCATAAAGATTTCACCGATCTCACGTTATATACACATGTGCTGCGGCATTAAAATATTCCCAAGAAAGTGTATACCACCGTACTATATCTAAGTTATTACAAGATTGAGCAATAATAGTGTAACAGGAAAACGCGCACTCACAGCTCCCTATAATCCTGCTAGTCAGTATAATTTTATACATACAGTACCACATACGCGACTCTTTCTCTCTCTCTTAAACCACGCAATTGGAATCAAATTGTTACGAAAGTTATATAAGTATTTTATTTCCCACCATTCTCATCCAAGCGCACATCGCAGAATACTCCTCGTTGAAGTAAATATGGAATAATTACAAGATGCAATGGCGAATTAACGACGGCATCGAAAAAATGTGTGCCTTATTCGTGAGTTTCCGATGATTCTTACGTGTACACACATAGGATGTGCTTGGGAGGGGGGGGGGGGACGACGTTTCTTATACGACCGAAAGATTNTCTTATACGACCGAAAGATTCGCAGAGTGGCTGGAACACGGGCGAAAGTTAGTATTTAAGAAATTCACGACTTATGAATATGATATGAGTACGAGAGAGAAACTGCTGTTCGAAAGAAGAGACAGATGCTCGCTAAAGTAAATTACGGAGCACGCGTTGCAGTATCGTTATCTACAAAACTAACACTCGTAATTCTAGCGTGATCATAAGAAACTGGCTTTTAATATCAGCAGTGAGATTACACACCGATGCCGAAAAAAGAGACACGCACGATAGCGCACGTTGTTCTTTCACGGAGGAGTGAATGTTAATTACTACTAATGATTCGGTCGAAAACGCTAACAATAAGAGGACCCGACACGCCGTTGGATCTCGCGCGCGTCAGATCGAAAAATCGCACACCTCCGTTTCTCCGTGGCGAATACTCATATCATACTCACGTGGCTACTTCTTCCGACCGTGTCGACTTGTCAATCTCGGTATCACACGGTCGAGTTCGAAACGACCGACGTACGCAGGTATGTGTACCTCTAATTATAAGACGCGCACGACAGTAGTTCAGTTCACACGGCACATACACGTTCGAGTATTTACTCATGCTATTAGACTGACCATTTGGCAAATGTATCATCACATTGTTCGCGATGAAAAACGCCGTTCATCATCGGTGTCAACATAACACACACACACACACATCCCCGATGTGCACGTGACAGGTATTAAGTGATTATCTTAACGAGTTCCGGCGGCTCTACATAATTGTTTAATACATGCGGCGCTTCGTTAAATTCGTCGAGCTCGTCACCGTTATCCGCGCCTTGCGCAAGTAAAAAGTATTGTTCGCTTCTGGTGGGCCATAATAGGTGTGCCATTACGCAATAAGCGAAACAGTCTACCGAGTACGTTATACCTATAAATTGACGAGTGAGTGAGTGAATCAGTGAGAGGTATGAATAAGTAGTTCGTGGCCGGCGCGGGATCTTACTCACCTAACAACAGCTTAAACCTCCACAGTGCGCTCACTTGAAGAGCTATCAGTGCTATAATGGGCAGATATATGAACCAAACCAACGACGACGCGCCGAAGTGTAGGAGAAAGTGCAGCTTTTGAGTATTATGCTCGTATGTCATGGTGTTCCGCAGCTCGCATAGGAACCACACCATTATTGCACTTCGGAATAACAATATGAACCAACCCGGCCAAGTTTGATACTCGTCTATGTCCTCGATAATGTCGACTTCTGTCTGGAGGGTGGATTACGCGGATTAGAGCGAGACCGTGAGTTCAAGCGCAAGCTTGTACGAGTACTTACCATGTTCCACACGTAGAGCAAGATGTGGACGACTCCGTAACAAAACCATATGGCAAACACCAGTGGCTTCCACGTTAATTCCATTCTCGTCACTGCCCATCCTTTGGCAAGCAGGAGCAATAATAACATAAACGACGTCTAAAAGCATAGAAGTGACTTAATGTCAGAGAATTGGGAGGGGGGGTACAGGTGAGCTGAGAGTTGTTAAAATCTAGCATCGTAAAATCGTCTCGACTGTCTGGACAAGTGGAATTTCAACGCAATGGCTCGCGAGATACATCGAAACGTTTCTTAATTACACTTGGTCTGTTCTTCGTAACTGAACTACTTCGACAAATTTACATACATTGAAGCGTGCACGAAAGATTCTCACGCTCCGGTGTACGTAAATCTCTTGAACTTGGTGCATCCAGTTCGGCTGTGAAGAACAGACCAGATGCAGAGGGGGAAGTAACTACGTTAATCCAATCGAGAAACCGTCTATAATCCCATAAGAACGTTCGGATCTGCTTACCCGTGATAGAATATCAAAAATATCACCTGCAACTTCTAATTGCTCATAGCCCACTCCATCTAGTGCAAATTTCAACACGTGTATCAGGATCAAGCATACCGCTACGAATTCTAATAATAAACTAGCAGTGAACAATCTCGTTACTGGATGCTTTTGCAATCTCACTGCGTACAGCTGCAGCGGCACCAATATGATGTAACACATGAAAAACAATAAGTACAGCTCGATAGTATTCTGTCTGTCGTACGAGAATTGATAAGTCAGACTGTTTAGGCCACTGGTGTTCGGGTTGCCGTTCACCAGCCAGATGTCATACTCCAGTTCGTCGTGCTTGTCGTAATGCTCCCACTGGCAGGTGGTCTCGTTTCTGTAGCACGCGACCAGGCTCATGTACCAGAATCGTGGCTGCCAAAAGTCCTGTATGACGTACGTGAATTGGTGCTCCTTCACGATATTCCACACCGAGTCTTCGTCCGGACACAGCTTGCCACGGGGACACGGTACTCGTCTGCAAGCGCAAGAAGAGAGCACGGTTTGAAAGCAGAATCAAATCTCTTCACCGGCACTGAAGGCGTCGGATCACCGTCGGACGCACGGAGAGACCGGCGTAGCCTACCTCAGGAAGTCCTGGCCCTCCTCGTTGCAGCGCGGATCGTAGGAACTCTGTTTCAGTGTGCCGAACATGTAGGCGCACGCGGTGCTCTTGTTGGCGAGCGTGCGGTTGCCGTAGTACTCCAGGAAGTGGCCACGGTCCAGGATCGCCAGGGTGATCGGCGCGTCGAAGTCGGAGCGCGCGGTCACGTTGCCGAATATGTAGCCGTACGAGTCCTTCTGCCGGTGACGGTCGGTCTTCTGGAAGCCATACTTGATGAGGAAACGGAAGAACTCCCTCGTGTTGAACGTGCCGGTGATGTGTGTGGCGTGCGCGCAGTCCGGCCGCAGTGACAGCCACAGCAACACGCACAGGACGCGCACCAGCCGCCGACGGCCGATCATCGTTCCTCTCGTCGGCGGACGCGCTCGCAGCGGGAGGGCCGCCTCTCCTCGACCACGCGCGCTCCCGTCAAGAGCCGACGGCCACCCTCGGCATTTTCTCGCGACTTCGCACACCAGCTGTTACTCGCGCACTACCTGCTTTCTCTCCTTCTCCGTCCCTCTCTCTCTTTTTCTTTCACACACACTCCCCCTCTCTCTTTCTCTCTCTCTCGGTGCGACGTAACCCCGTTTTCTCACACGCAGGAGCAGCCCGCGGCCCTCATCGCCTCTTCCTCCTCACGGAGACACGACGGCACCCTCGCGACCATCACTCCGGCATCGTACGTTGCCTGCCGCGTAGTCTGACGTAGTTGTCGCCGCTGGCGACCGGACATGCGAATATTAATTGTCACTGGTCTTCCGAGAGCGCGCCCCGAGAGCGTTTAATGACCGACCGGGCCGTTGTATGTGTGTGTGTATGTACTCTATCTCTCTTCTTCTCGGCGCTTTGAACTCGCCTTTTCCTATCGATTTTCCCCACCCGTCGAACGACGGACGATGAGATACCGTCGTCTCGTCTGGTTCCGGGAAGAGACGCTCGTGTTTCCCGCTCGTACCCCGTGCTGTCCCCCTTCTCGTCGCGATACACTCGGCATGTGTCGGGTGCGCACGGTGAGAGACGGCCGTGATTGTGTGTCGAGAAACTGCGAGAGACGAGGGAGAGAAATAAAAAGGGGGATTTCGAGTCGCGGGAGACGCGAGCGACGACTGTGAGCGGAGCCGACTCCGCTCGCGAACTCGCGTTCTTTCGACCGACGGCCGTCTTTCGTCAGCTCGTTGCCAAAAATGCGGCGGTATAGCGAGCGTTGCGACGATGCCAAGCCGACCGGCGACGACGTCGAGCGTCAATCGACCGCGTGATCGAACGCGTCTCGTGTTCGTTGTGTTAATAATGGTCATGGAATGCATTGGACGGTTTATAATTGCAGGCGACTTCTCGATCTCTTATTCCGTTAGCGACAGTCGGAGATAACGATAACGACCGGCGATCAACTTCCGCTCGAACTTTCGCTCACGAACGTCACGGGAACGCTCGGTACGCGTGCGAGATTATTACGCGTTTCTCTCGAAGAAAGTCCGTTTGAGGTTATGTGATGACGCGACCGTTGACCATATTTGTTTGGCGCATTTGTGTAAGCAGTTCTCGTTTTTTGTACTTTTGCATGGAAAGTTTGAAATAAACATTATGATAATTACATGTATGGTGTTGGTATTAAAAGCCTTCTGAATTGTTTCTCAAAAGAGAATCAGAGTCGTGTGAATGTCTTATTGCTGGAAAAACGTGTTAAATTAACTTTTAGTTACTTGAAAAGAAGCTGTTTAAATAAAGTTGATTTTGAATTGTTCAATATGAATGATTCATTGCTGAGAATTCTGATGGTATTTTCCTTTGAGAATTGAGGACTTTCTAGGATTGTAATAAGCTCAGTTAAGATTTTTAGGAATTATCGATCAATGCTGCGATAAAATGTTCCTCGTTTGAGTGATTTTGGCCCTGAAAAGGGCCGTTTTGAAATAAATCAATAATTTAGGCACGTTCTCCGCGGATTCGACGAGCCAGTTGAATATCCTTGGGCATGATGGTTACTCTCTTGGCGTGGATCGCACAAAGGTTGGTATCTTCGAACAATCCGACGAGATAAGCCTCGCTAGCTTCCTGAAGGGCCATTACAGCCGAACTCTGGAAGCGGAGGTCGGTCTTGAAATCCTGTGCGATCTCACGAACCAACCGTTGGAACGGCAGCTTACGGATCAACAGCTCTGTGCTTTTTTGATAACGACGAATCTCACGGAGAGCGACAGTTCCAGGACGGTAACGATGAGGCTTCTTAACACCACCAGTTGCGGGCGCACTCTTACGAGCAGCCTTTGTCGCCAACTGCTTACGAGGAGCTTTACCTCCGGTGGATTTGCGAGCGGTCTGCTTGGTTCTTGCCATCCTGAATCTTCGAGAAAGTCAGCAGTGCGTACAAAACAACGTATTGTATGCGAATGCAATTGTACGCTCGAACGCTGCCTTATATACACGTCTCACGTGTCCGGCGGCTGCGAGCTGCTTGCTCATTGGCTAGTTGAATGGTGATGGGGGTATGCAGTAGGAAGTAGGGATTGGTCGAGCCGAATGCACAACGCACGGAACTCGCTTGCAGAACAGCTTGAACACTCTTTTCCATTCACTGCGGAATGTAATCGATATCCGAAACATGGTTGTTTTTAGTTAATTTTCGCAAACGTTCTCATTCAGACGTCGAATGAATCTCGAAGAAAGTGTCGAGAGAAAGTGTCCAAGCCGTTCTGTGGACTAGAGTGTACATTGTATGGTAGAACGATGGAAGTGAAGAAAACAAAGAATAAATAGACATTAACAAAATGTATATGTTGAATTACTTCTTTGTTGATCAGTAAGATTGAACTGCTCGATGGAGATAGTTCGTGCTAACGAGATTAGCGGCCGTGTTGCAGTGAACTTTCTATTCACTACGGCGTTGCTGATTGGTTGCCGGTGCAGTGGTGGGGGCATATTGTACGCAGCGTATAAAAGAGCGCCACCGGACATTCTGTTATGCATTGACCGCTCAACTGTTTCAACATATGAATCGTAGCGAAAAATGACTGGCCGTGGTAAAGGAGGAAAGGGATTGGGGAAAGGAGGTGCGAAGCGTCACAGGAAAGTCTTGCGTGATAACATCCAAGGTATCACCAAACCAGCTATTCGTCGTCTGGCGAGGCGAGAGGTGGTGTGAAGCGAATCTCTGGATTGATATATGAGGAGACTCGAGGTGTATTGAAGGTGTTCCTTGAGAATGTCATTCGCGACGCTGTCACCTACACTGAGCACGCTAAAAGGAAGACAGTTACTGCTATGGACGTCGTCTATGCCCTGAAGCGACAAGGAAGAACCTTGTACGGTTTTGGCGGTTAATAGAACAAGAAGCTTAACAAGTCAGATCCTTGGAATACTTCGTATTCCTCTCAAAACGGGCGTTTCTCTGTTCCATCTTTTTGGCCTTTCTCAAGGTTATATTTATCAACTTAATATGAATACCGTTTTATCGACTCAGAAACAAACACTAAACACGGCCATTTTCAGGGCCCCATATAGTTAAAACGTTGGAATTGCTCCATTGCAAAAGTAATTTCAGGATCGTATCATTAATGCACTTAAATATTTCTTATAAAAAAATTTTAATGGATTTGGCCTGACTGAGATCCCCATCTCCCTGACGGAGATTTTCTCCGAGATTAACGTGTTAATAGGTTACTAAATATGAAAAAAAGTATCACATATGGTACAAGTTTATATTAACTCTGGTACTGATTAGCGCTGATACCATGCTCTCCCCTGCAACGCAGCCTTGTTACGTATGAATATTTATGTACAGTAAAGGGCATATTTTAGCACTTAAGACAACTTTCATTTAACGCTCGCGTCGTTCCGAGCGTTAAGTAGAACGCGCTTATAATGAATAATAAAGATAGAATGACTTGCCATTCGTAAACGCGTCAGGCAAACGAACGTCAGCCGTCAACTTAATCATAAAAAATATATTCAATCGCACGTGTCGAAGTTGCGGTGTCATGTCCGAAGATAGATTTCTTCATAGTCCGCGTTCAGGTTATTTAAGCACCAGTAGTCTACTGCTTCTTCGATATAACTGACGTTCGCGAGATACTTTACGTGACGGTCGTGTATGTGTCGACGTTTTAACTAAACTGGCAATAATTTTCAGTTTCCTTATACACGTGCGTGAGTAGCTATCACCAATCTCCAAAGACAGAGAGAGAGATAGAGAAAGAGGAAGAAAGAAAGATAAGTCGATCATGTATTCGTGTGCGCCTCGATCGGTTATCCGCTTTATGCCGCGGAAGTTAACCGCGACATTCACACTCCATTCCAGCGTGACTCGACACCATCATTCCGTAGGACCTTTAACCGAACTCACGGACGATGAGTTGATGACGAGGGAAACGGTCGCCAAGTTGGCTAAGGAGGAGATCGCGCCGCTGGTGCGGAAAATGGACAGAGACGGTAAGTTGGACGACGGATTGGTGCGGAAACTTTTCGAGAACGGTCTGATGGGCGTC